>NW_010143184.1:48895-57671 GCF_000699245.1 Pterocles gutturalis
GGGAAACTCTTAGGGGTTACTTACAGGAGCCACCGCTGTAGCCCCTCCCTTGCTGCCAAACAAACCCACCACACAAAACCAAAACAACTTTGAATCAGATTTTTCTGTGTCTACTGCTATGAACATACTTCTATTGGTGAAGTTTTAGTGCATTTGGGCAAGAAGATGAGTGTCAACTTTACAATCAGATAAACATGACAGGAAGAGAATTGAAAAAAATAAAGGAAAAAAATACAAATCTTGCTGAGATTATCTTTCAGAATGAGATATTGAATGAATTTGTTAGAAAAAAATTGGCAAGTTCTTGATGATGCAGAGTGCTCAGTTGTGAAAAGCTGGAGAGTGCTCTCTCTCCTGTCCCTGAGTTGAAGTCGAAAGGAAATCATAAAATCATTACTGTGCAAACTCTGTTTTGTTACTTCATGCTGTCACTGTTCTATTGAAGCTTTCTTTTTTTCAGTGTAGGGCAGCCATGTACTAATCTTGCTTCGTGCTGCTGGAGTCTGTGTGGCTTTTCAGCTTCTATTTGATGCATTATCTGATGTCTCTTTTCCCTCTTCTCACTTATGTCATTTTACTACTTTTCTCCTCAAAGAGACACTTGTATCTTGAGCACTCCTTTAGGCGCATGTCAGAAAAAGTTAAAAAGAGAAGGCTGTGAAAAGTGACATGCTG
Organism: Pterocles gutturalis; assembly: GCF_000699245.1. Lineage (NCBI taxonomy): Eukaryota > Metazoa > Chordata > Aves > Pterocliformes > Pteroclidae > Pterocles > Pterocles gutturalis. Next base: position 49,571 of record NW_010143184.1, read on the forward strand.
CATATTTGCTTACATCCCTGCCACAGAACAGCATTCTCTCAAAGGGTCTGGAAGCACATTTTAACTATCCAAGCCCCTTTGCTCCACAGATAAGTCAGAGACACACAAAGGCACCTGCATTTGTGCGTGCATGTTTGCATATAAACAATTTAGGTTGGTAGATGCAGTTGACCCACTTCTAGCCTAAAAAAGCTGGTTAACAGCAGAAATAATACACTTGACTGGTAAAGTGTTAAAGCAGTAAGCTGGAGAAAGTATTTTACATGCTAATCTGATACATAGGCTAAGGGTTAATGATTGCAGGAATATTTGGAATTGGGTCAAAAAGGGCCAGTAAGCAAATAGAAATGTCACTATGAACTTAATTATTGGAACAATATATAAATATGAAAAGGAATGAACTTGTTCCTCATTAAAAGCAAAGCGCAAATAGTTTTGACTGCAAGCAGATAGGCACCCTAATGCTTGCAATGCTCAACCAGTGTACATCAGCCCTGACCTACAAATGCCTTAACATTGAACCTCTGTTGAGGAGGTACTGCCAGAAGAGTCAAGCTGAGTCACATTGTGTTCCAGTCTTCTGCAACTGAGTACACAGGAAGGAAGCAGAGATAAAGTGACCTAAATTAAAAGCTGAATTTGTGTTTTCTGAAGTGAAACCACTTTGCGCTAATTTCTACATATAACTTCCAAATCAACTGACTAAGGATACTCAAAGTTTACAATGATTAATTAAAAATTATACTATGAAACTATCAGGCGTCACATATGGAATAGTTTGGCACTTCTTGCAAAATATCTCAATTCATAAAAGCCAGAATAATTAATTTTTAATGTAAGTATGTTGAAAATTCTGAATTGAAAGTAGGTGAGATTCTTAAATTTTAAATGATATTTAGTTCCTGGAATAAGCAGCTGCAGAAATGGAAATCTTAGATAGCTCTGATGTAGATTTGTTGTCTCCGGATGACTTGAAGCATGAACAACAATCTGGATAGTAAAGTGTTAGTAGTAGTCTTGATTCAGATTTTTAAATTCAGTCTGATAATATATTTGGTAATACCATCAGTGTTATCTCAATGTTATTATTTTCTCTTACCTTTTTTAAAAGTAAAGGACTCTCTCTCTATCCTGAAGGCAAAAATAAATTACATTGTTGTTTTTTTTTTTCTTTAGTTCAAAAAAAACCCAACAGCTGAAAACTCCCCAAACTGTGTCCCCCATCTGGTCTGGTGCCAGCTGTTTTGAGAGGGCTTCTTAGGGACTTCACAGCACTGCTGATCATCTCCTCAGGGAGCCTGGAAATCATAGTGGTGACACTGAACTTCACCCATTCCAAATGAAACAGTGCCTTCCTTCGCTATCTGTTTGACTGATGTGAAGCGATATACCTTAGAGACAAACCAAGATTTTTTTCCAGCTGATGGCATGACATGTCAGATGTTTGACACACACATGTCTTCATCTCATAATCATTTCTCCATTTTCTCAAAGTTCAAATATATGCACCCTTCAGTGCCTGTTCAGATCAAACAGATTCAACTAGGTGCTCACTTTGGGCTTCAGGAATAATACCAAAAGTTAATGTTAAGCTTCTGTCAAATTCAACTTAACTATTTAACATTCTTGGTATTTGTAGTGCTATACAGATAGATTGTAAAATACGAGGTGTAAAATGAATGCACAGTGAATACAAGGAAAGGGATCTTGACTATAATCAGCTTTTCCATATGATTGGGGTAATTTTAAGAAGTGTGAGATGCTTCACACACTACTTCATTCCCTGGAATTTAATTCCAGATGTTTTACAATTTTAGATCTTTGAAAGATCTACAGAAAATTTGAGGTAAGTACAGCTTTTTTTTTTTTTTTTTTTTTTTTTTTGTGACAAACAGAGGGCTTTAGTAATAAATCAGCTATTCCTTCTGACAAGTCCAAAGGACAAGGTTTTGAAGGCAATGTATTGAAATGCACTTTAAGAGCAAACACAATGTTCGTGATGTCTGATCTTGGGCAAGTCACACTTATGAAAGTCCTAGAGAAAATAAATATTTTTGTCATATATTAAAAAAATCATGGGGTTAAGTAAACACAATCAGATTTTTAGTGCATTGAAAAATGGTATCTAAACATTTTATATGAATGTATTTCAACTTGGGAAGTATGATGCTATCTCAGTTATAATTCGTGACTACTATTACTTGTCATCTGTGTAGCCTAATGTAACAACTTACGTATTTTCAGTTTATGGAATAGAAGGTTGGGAATGCCAGCTAGAGGAATATTTATGAGAACAGAAAGCAAAGTGTTCTCTGGTGCAAAACTTCATATGAATACACATTTCTCACTAGACTGTTTATGAATTTGACTCTTGTTCCTACATGAGTAAATCATCTATGGGAATATTCAACAATTGGACAGAATATCACAGAAGTGAAGTCAATATTTATTTTCCAAAATAATTTAAATGTGCTATCTGTATTTTTGCCTGTCTTTGCTACACGTTAAAACTAGCAACAGTCAGGTGTTAATCAATGTGTCAGCCTGCACACTTTAGGTACTGATAAAGCAGGGAAGATTTGTGATGTAACCAAATGAGTAATTTCCAAATGATTAAATAGATGTTTTGGTATATCTTCTCCATCTCTACATATCAAGATTTTAATAAATGCTTATTATGTATTTTACACATCCCATAGCTGTAGTTTAATTATCACAAAGTGTATTTATGGAATGGACTATATAGAATCTTTGTAATAGATGCTTTATAGACTTCTAGAAAACAGAAGTGCTTCCTGGATAGAAACATTTAGAGAAAACTCCTTAATATGTTATTAAACTCAAGAATAAGAGAGTATTTAAATGCAAACTTGCCTCAGTAGAGTGTTTCAGAGAAGTAAATGTTAACAGAAGTAATTAAACGATGTTCAGTCCATAGCTGAAAGCATCAGAGCTACAATATGCAGGTTAGAATGTATCAGGTGAGAAGATAGTTTTTTATGAGTAGAGCAAAAAGGTGAAACAATTAGATCCATATTGCTTGCTAGAACTCATACAAAGATTTCTGATGCTTTGGTCAGTGGTGAATTACTCCTTTAGTCTCCCAACTGCTGACATCAGTTCTTTGGAACACTGGGCTGAAATTTTTCTAACAATAGATATTTAGGTGTTTGTTTGCTTATATATGCAACTTTGCTTTGCATGACTTTGAACTGCTTTGAAATTTGGGGCAGAAGAAACGCTCTAACTTCTGTGTGTGAGTTTTAGATATTAATTTTAATCACAAGATGTAAATCACTAATTTAGAATTCCACATATCAGGTGCAATGCTCTAATGCAGAACTATTTTTCTTGGGTTAGAGTGTACAGGAAAAATGACTTATTTTAATCTCTGTGTGAGGACTGGAGAGGTGATGTCGGGGAAGATATACATCTCTGATTCATCCTCCTTTTAGGGCATGATGAAACTGACTACAGAAGTGTCTACAAGATAACAATAAGCTGTTTTATTTTACTTGATAACAAACAAAAAACATAACAAAATGAATCCTACCCTTGTCACTGTAAATAGAGAACTTCATTTGCTGAATTGTGAAAGATGATCAGGGATAGACTTGAAGATAATCTGAAAGATTCCAATAAATGATTGATTATCAAGGATAGACTAATCTGGCATTATTTTCATGAATACACAATCCTCTCAAAGTAAAACTATTCCTGGAGATACGAAGAAAATATCCTTTTACATAAAGACAGAAATAGATAGCTGTTTAGCCAAATATACAGATAATGCAAAAAACAGTGAATTCTGGTGATTTCAATACAGACTGACCAGTACTGACTAGTGACTTATCCTTCCACTCTGAAACCTGTAGTTTCAGAAGGCTGTGATGCCTGGAAGGCCAAGTCTTTTATAGCTGTTAAACCAGATGTATTTGGTTTATGTGGCAAGGTTTTAGTAGAGCAGGGGCTACAGGGCTGGCTTCTGTGAGAAGATGCCAGAAGCTGCCCCTGTGTCCAACAGAGCCAATGCCAGCCAGCTACAAGACAGACCCACCACTGGCCAAGGCTGAGCTCATCAGTGATGCTGGTAGTGCCTCTGTGATAATGTATTTAAGAGGGAGGAAAAAACTGCTGAACAAGAGCACCTGGGAGAGAGGAGTGATAGTATATGAGAGAAACAGCTCTGCAGACACCCAGCCCAGTGCAGAAGGAGGCCTGGGTGTCTGCAGGAGGTGCTCCAGGCGCCGGAGCAGAGGTTCCCCTGCAGCCCGTGGTGCAGCCCATGGTGAAGCAGCTGTGCCCCTGCAGCCATGGAGGTAACAGGGGAGCAAAGATACACCTGCAGCCCCTGGAGGACCCCATGCCAGAGTAGGTGGATACCCGAAGGAGGCTGGTTTTTTTTTCAGATTTGTTCTTATTTCTCATTATCCTACTCTCTTGTTAATTGTCAATAAAGTAAATTAATTTCCCTAAGTTGAGACAGTTTTGCCCATGATGGTAAATGATATGTGATCTCCCATGCTTATCTTGACCCACAAGCTCTTTGTTGTATTTTTACCTCCTGTCCTGTTGAGGAGGGGGAGTGATAAGAGTGACCTGGTGGACACTTAGTGGCCAGCCAAGGTCAACCCACCACACCAGAGAAGAGTGACTTCACAGAAAGTAGGCAAATGTAGGAGGTTTGAACTCCTTTTATTTGAGATATTTGTTTGAGATATTTCATTTTTTGCAGTCAGTCACAGTGAAATATAAGTATTACTACAAAGTATTAAACTTACATTTGACATGTCCAAATCAGGTAGACCATTACTTGACTTCCCATGACTGTTATGCAAAAGATGGAGTGGCAAACATTATTTGAATTTGCAGTTCAAAGTAGTCTATGTTCTACATGCATTTAAGCAAGCATGTTAAGAAAAAGATGTTCAGCTATAATATATATATATAATAATTCTGATTTTGTGGCTTATCTTATTGTGATAAGTCATTGGGATTCCTGACAGAAATAATATTCAGGGTTAATACAGCATAAGGAAGAAAAGGCTAGCTGGTCCAAACTACTGTACATCTCCAGAAAGTTTTCAAAGAAGGTCCTAGTCATGCTCTTAATTACATTTGGCCTTGCTAAATTGTCTCCTAGTTTCAATTATTTAGTGCATTTTTTAACTTGACAAAGCTAATGTCTTTCCTGTGTTCCTTAAAACACACATCATCTAGTACCAATGATTCAGTTAAATTTCACTGAGTCACAAAAAATAGACTAAAATTATTGATCTGCAAAATTCTGGTCCATTGTGCGTTGTGAGACCACCTAGAAAATTGGAATTCTGATTTTCAGTTTCCAAATTTCCTCTGGAAATTAAGAATTCTGAGATTTTACTTGAGTTGTTATACTTGTAAATTAAATGCTCCTCATATGGCTCTTGATTCAGGAAGGGGCTTAAAATTAAGCACAATGCTGTTGCTTAACTACAGCCAGCACTAAGTACCACCCAGCTGCTCGCTCACTCCCCGCCCAGTGGGGTGGGGGAGAGAATCAGAAGAAAAAAAAGTGAGAAAACTTGTGGGTTAAGATAATGACAGTTTCATAGGTTCAGCAAGAGCCGCATAACAAGCAAAGCAAAAGAAGGAATTAATTCACTACTTCCCATCGACAGGCAGGTGTTGACCCACCTGCAGGAAAGCAGGGCTCCATCACGTGTAACGGTTGCTTGGGAAGACAAATGCCATCCCTCTAAATGTTCCCAGCTTCCTTCTTCTTGCCCCAGCTTTATATGCTGGGCATGATGTCCTATGGTGTGGAATATCCCTTTGGTCAGTTGGGGTCAGCTGTCCCAGCTGTGTCCCCTTTCAACTTCTAGTGCACCCCCAGCCTGCTCACTGGTGGGGTGGGGCAAGGAGCAGAAAAGGCCTTGATGATTTGTGAGCACTGCCCAGCAGTAATGAAAACATTCCTGTGTTATCAACAGTGTTTCTAGCACAAATCCAAAACATAGCCCCATACTAGCTACTATGAAGTAAATTAACTGTATCCCAGACAAAACTAGCACACACATGAAGCCAGCGGGGCAGTTGTCAATGCAGAGTAGAAACGAGAAGAGGCAAAGCATGTGCCTTAGACAATAGTAAAAATATTACCATGTAGGAATCATGTCCTAGAGGAAACATCATGACTGATGTGGTGATCCTATATTTAAGTAATTTATTTTTGCAATAAAATTTGAGTGACTGAGAACAAGGAGAATGGACAGCAGATGATAATTTTCTCTGGATATTTTGTCCACTGGGAAAATAAATCTTGCCTATTTGCAGGCTTGTGGCTTGTTTTAAAGATTAGGTGCTTTGGGATTCTCATGTAAACATAACATTGACTTATTGGAATCAAAATAGCAAGTTATTTGCTGTGGTATTTTGAAATTTTGTTGATGAGTGACATATAGTAAAAGAGGTAATACCTGACTCAAGAAAAGTATGGGGAGATAATTACAGTAATCGGGTTCATGGAAGAAGAAAAGTGATCAAGAAAACATCTAATGCTGACAAAGACAGATGAGGCATATTCAGAATGATAAAAACGTTACAGCAGCCTTTGGGAGTTACCTATATATAACATTTCACTGGAACGAAACAGTTTGCAGGGATACAAAGACCCTTACCTGCAGGACAATGGAAGAAATAAAGAAATATTCAGGGACCACAACATTCCAACCCCACCCCCACCAAAAGTAGGATATAATTGAGGTGAAGAGGTAAAAAATTAAGAGAGTGACTAATGTTTAACAAAGCTTCTGTCTCTGTGTGTGTATGCATGTGCATGTGCGTGTGAAAAGGGAGCAAAGGCACAGGAGAGCATGGACAGAATGTACATGGACTTTAAAAAGCACTGAGACAGTGCTTCACAAATGGCTTGTGCTCCAGGCCACTAAGTATCGTATCAAGGATGAACTGTTGTACACTTATGAAAATTTAATGGAGACATATTTCATTTATTGTTCTGAACAAAAACTTTATTGGAATGGAAGTGCAGAGAAATACAAGGCAAATGCTGAAATGTCAAAAGAATTAATATTATGGTCACCATTTACCTTTCAGAAGAAAGGCAAGAAAGGCTGCATCATTCAGCAAGAAAACTAGGGCAGCTTTGTGCGTCTGAATAGCTAAATAATCATGGTTGGCAGCTGAAACACAGGTTAGGCTTGGTTAGATTCAAATCTTAACTCATGCTCAGATTTGAAGTGCTCATTTCTGGATTTCAGGCTTGTCCCCAGTGGGATCAGAACTAACAAAAAGAAAGGAATACAGTCGTGGTTTTATTCTTACAAAGGACTAGTATGTTCCAAGATTTGAGTGTAATTTAAGCTTCTTAAGTATGCAAGTCTTCTGTGGATTATGAAAACCAAGCTAAATTTCCATCACCGTTACCAGCTCTTAGCTATAGATTGCCATTCTTGTACAACATTGGCCATGAGTGATGTTGTCTCTGGACCAGTTTTTTCACAGGTTCTTCAAAAAAGTAACGTATGGAGAGGGAGAAGCAGGAGGGAAGGGAACAGGTATATTACCAGGCAGCAAAGTGATAAGAGAGATGTATGATATTTAGAAATTCGAGAATAATTGATATAACAAATAAGTCTGCATCGGGAGAGAAAGTGAGAGAACTGTTCCAAACATCACACATTTCTGCAGGAAGATGGACCCTAGCATTTCCAGGTATAGGAGTGAGTCTCAAGTGAAAACAACAGTTGCTAGTTTGGTTTATGTGTTTTTGGTTTTTTTTTTTTTATATGTAAATTAAACATTAAAGAAACGTAATCAAGATTTATAGGAACATATAGCTGTAGAAAAAAAAAAATAAGCCACAAGCTCATAAATCTACTGTTGATGGAAAATTTAGACACAAAATTGACAGGTAGGAATAAAAAGCCCATTAATAGCCACATGTAGCTCAAAAGTAGTTATAAGACAAAACCAAACATGCCTGCTGCTACAGTTGACTTCCTGTGATTGATTCCCTTATATTTTAGCTTCAGCTTACAGTACTCAGCACCCAGGCAATTACATGTTTATGAAATTTTTGAAATTTATTCTATTTATTTAT
>NW_010143185.1:0-2519 GCF_000699245.1 Pterocles gutturalis
GGGAACCCCCCCGCTCAGCACGGGGAGACGGAGCTGCAGCTGTGGGAGCACAGCCCACGGTCACAGAGAGACGCCCGGTAATTAAAACGAGAGCTGCCCACGTCCCAGCAGAGCTGGGCTCTGCTCCGGGGAAAACAGCCTGCCCCAGAGATGGAGCAGGACAGCAGGGACCAGGGGACCCGCCTTACTTTCTCGGGTGACACTGGAAGCCGCGTCCAGGGCTTTGGTGCTGAGGTTGCCCAGCACCTTGTCCACGGTCTGGTGGTGCCTAAGGAAGCAGGGCCGGATGACGTTGTGGTAGAGCACCTGTGAGCCATTCCAGGACACGGGGGCCATGCACCACACCAGGAACAGGCACTGCGGGGAGGAGAGACGCTAAAAAAAAAGGCAGGGTCTGACCGAGGCAGCCCCCTGAAGGAGGCCAGGGACAGCGCAGGAGCCGAGCTGCTCCAGTCCCACCCAGCCCGGCCCAGAGCTTCCCAAGGCTGGAGCTCACTGGAGGCACCAGGACCTCAGCTGACTGCAGGGGGCTCCCCTGTGGACTAAAACGCCACCACCGCCCTGCTCACGGGGCAGAGCCCCCACGCTCGGTTCCTCCCAGGTCAGCCACCAGGCAAGAGGACTCTGCCACCAGCAGCCCCCAGTGAAGCCGTTACCTTCCCAGCGTAGTAGAATGGGAACCAGTAGAGGAAGATGTCGGAGAAGAACTCGGCGACGCTGAAGACACCGTACACCACCCAGTACGTCAGCCACGTCGTGTCGTCCTCCTTGCTGGAGCTCTCAATGGCTTTGATGCTGCAGCAGCAGAGGGGAAGGGCGCTGCTGCAAACCTGCCTGGTGGGTGCTGTGGCCCCAAGCTGGGACTGTGCCAGGTCCCAGCGCTTTCAGGAAGGTCTCAAGAGCTTCCCGACCACGACTGCCTGCTTGTTTACCGGGGAGACCCTCAGCTAAGGGCAGGGAACGCTCTCCAGGCACTGCAGGGAGGCTGGGCTGGGGCACTGGCACTTACGAGACATACGCGGGGTAGGCGAAGCCGATGAGGTTGCAGAGCAGCGAGGCACCGTAGCCGAACACCAGGTAGAGCCCCAGGAACGCCGCAGAACCTGCCAGCGGGGACAGAGAGGACGATCCCTGTAGTGAGAAGAGGTGCCTGCCGGGACCCTCCAGCTGGGAGTAACGCCCACACCCAATTAATTCCAGCACGACCCTCCACACGCCGCTCACAGCCGCGCTGAGCCGCAACACGTGGCAGAGTCTGTCGTGGGGCAGAGGCACTCCCTCATCCCTGGGGAGCCACGGTCTGCTCCTGTCACCGTCTGTCCCCTCCCTGGCCTGGAAGGGACTTTACCACAACTAACTTGTGCTGCTTTTGACCCACCGCCAGCCTGGAGCCAGGCCAAGGCCACAGAGACGTTGGAAGCGGAGACTTTAACACGCACCTACAGTCCAAAGTTAAGGGACCGAGCTGCTCCCCTGCCCGCAGGCTCCGAGCCACTTGGCATTTTGATAACGACTGTTCAAGGACAGTCCCCGCGTCCCCTCTCTGCTCCCTGTGCACATCCCCTGCACGCGCTCATGCCGAGCAGCTACCGTTCATTAAGGATTCAGCCCCCTGAGAACCAGCAATCCAATCCTGCTTCCGTTATTAAATTAAATTGTTAAAGGTTAGCCATGGCTTCGGTCGTTTGGAGCCTGCCCAGCCCTCGGACACTTGCAGGAGGTGGGAAGCTGGGGCAAGGAGTTCTTGCTGCCGAAACCACAGCCCCGGGGAAGAGCCATCCCTCACAGGGCCCAGAGGTGCTGGCACCCCACAGCCCCCTCCCAACCCAGCCCAGGTCCAGCCACACAGGCGCCTGCCCGAGGCGGCCAAAAACCAGACCCCGAAGGGACAGATGGCAGGAAAGGAGCCTGGGGACACACGGAGCTGGAGTGGAGGACATTTACTGTCACAGCCCAGCAGCCTGTCCCCTGCCCTGCGGGCAAACTCCTGTCACCGTAAGCTCCTGCAGGAAAGCGGGGACGTGACCTGGCTGTGCTGGTGAATTAGAGCAAAGCCCTTGCTGGGGCTCACAGGAGGGATTATCCCCGCTCTGCTCACCGCAGCGTTCCTACGCCTTGCCCTGGCCCCCGCTGCGGGGCTGCTCTGGCTCCGGGCTCAAACAGGGCTCCAGGTCTTTCTCGGGAGCCGGGCAGGAGCAACGTGGCTTTGGAGCCGTCACAAACCCGCCTTGGAGGAAAACTAACGGGCAGGTTCCGGCAGCGCTGGGTGTCGTTCCCCCCAGGAGCCTCAGAAGGGATCACACGGGCCACGCTTATCCCCCAGAGAAATTTATGTAACAGCAAAAATCCAAGTGAAAGTTCCACTTCCAAAGTGAAATCACAGCAGGAGGCAAAAGGCAGGGGAAGTGCCTGGCAGGACGGGGGCAACCGGGAAAGCCCGAGCCCCTCCTGGGAGGTTTTAGATAAAATTCTGAATCTGAGACCACAGATGGGCAAATTATAAATTGTCAGAGAGCAGC
>NW_010143186.1:0-5579 GCF_000699245.1 Pterocles gutturalis
AAAAAAAAAAAAAAAAAGGAAAAAAAGTCATTACTAGTCCAATATTTCCTTTTTTTTTCTACATTTAGCAACAAAGAACAGTGATGATAGCATAACCCTACACGTATGCAGAGAGTAGGCACAGCAGAAAGGAAACTTCTCTGTTACTGTTCTGATAAGGTCCGTTAGTCTCTGAAGGACTTGCCTCTAGGAATACAAAATTAGAAACTGGACAAACTAATTTATTTCACCCAGTCATTTATTCACTCAGATGTATTTACTTGTAGATCCTGTGAGTCCAAGGAAAGCCTATTCCACACAAAAGACAAATCAAAGTTTTTTAAAGCATGGGTTTCATGAACTTGTGTGGTATGTAGAGACAGCTATTTCAATATGCACATATTCAGCAGAGAGTCAAACAACAGGATGTGCATGCAAACCCCTACTGCCAAATTTCACAATATCTCATCAACCAGTGCTAGAAGATGGATATAAGGCTTGCAAAATAATCACAATCCACATATATTTCTTAGTAGCCACATGAAAAAAACAGATGAAGGTATGCAGGTAAAAATAATGCTGGAAAGTAATGAGAAAGTGAACCCAAACTTCAACTTTTTATTTAATGCTGCAAAAGAAAATTTGCAATGATCCTGGAAAGAAGACAGGTACTCTCATTTCTAAGCAGATCAGATAGTTGCATAAAAATAATGTACAAAATAGTGGCTGGTTTTGCTTCTCTTGTCTGACTATGTTTCTTCCCAAAGCTAAACACCTTAGGCCAGCACAGATTAAAAAAAAAATTAAGGACAATCAACTAGATGAGAAGAGGTTAATGCTGAAAATGCTGGCTTGCTAACTGCATACAAATGAAAAATTCCACTACAAAAATGTAAAAAAAAAAAAAAAAAAAAAAAAAAAAAAAAAAAAAAAAAAAAAACCAAGGAATCACAAAAAAAAAAAAAAAAAAAAAAAAAAAAAAAAAAAAAAAAAAAAGACAAGACAGAAAAACTATGCAGTTCACAAGAGAAAGAGTACTCAAAATATTTAATCCTCAAAGACACAGGAGCATTTCTGACAGAGGCCAATTTTTAAAGTTCAGTACCATAATAATGGCAGCTTTTAAGTCTAGGCATTCTGAATTCTATACTTTTCTGCTTTAAAATCAAGAGGACTTTTGCCATGGTCTTCAGAGGGAGTGGAGGTGTCACACTGCAGCGTAGTAGATCTCTGCCACTTCCCCTGTTTGTTACTTCAGAGCTCTCAGATGACAGCCAGATAATCAAGATGACTCGTTGTCCTCAGGTTTCATATCATGCTCCATCACTTCCTCCTTACAGCTGCCCTCTCTGTTAAGATCAGACTGACTTCCCAGGAAATGTTTCTTCATATTCTCTTCTATGGTACTTTGTAATGATAATACATGTTTTCTTCTGCTAAGTGACTATTACTTACTGTAGAATACACACGTCAGGTTGACTGTTGACACTAGCCTTGTCTGCACTAATGCAGAAGAAAGCTGTCATGAGAAATAAAACTGAATGCCAATCCATAAGCAAAACCTATCAGTATAAAATCTGAGCTAGCAGTATGTCCAGAAAATATCCCAAGAAGTTCAATAAGAAGTTAATTCCTCTTTCTAATACCACACTGTATATTAGAGATCTTTGATACGTTAATGAGAAGCACAGAAGATAGCAAACTCTTAAAAAAATGCACAGAAAATAATTCCAAAGAAGAATCCACTTATATTTATATTGAGGGATGATTAGTTATCACTAGCTTTCAGTTTAAATTCTCTAAGTGAATATGTTTATTAGCAAAAGAAATCCACTGTTAAGATCTATTTCCATGGTTATGTGTATAGGAGGCTTAAATTTGCAGTCCCGTTTGATACCTTAATCTGGTAAAATTTACTGGTTCCTTCTTTCAGCTTAAGATTTTTTACTAAAAAGACAAGCAATATCACAAATGTCTCATCTCTAGTTTAATTTTCACAGCTCTAATTTAAACCTTTGCCCTGTTAGCCATCTCACCCTTACATACTTAATATTCTGTGATAATTTATTATGACTGCTAATGATTTTCAAAATGTGTTCACTCCTATCTGAATTGCTACCAGTGGACTACAAAAAACCTAAACACAACTACTTCTTACTTGATTACTTATAATTTTGAATGCTTGTTTCTAGGCAACAGAAGATATCTTCAAATGCTTTAATTAAAAGCAGCATCTTTAATTGTTTCCTATAATTGTTGCTGATTCTTTCTTCCGAAAGTAAAGACTAGTTCAAAAATAGTATTCAAAATCTCTGCTCACAGAACAGACACTATCATGAAGGGTACTTTACATGTCTGCAGCACCATATAGACATTGATTTGGATGGCAGTTGGAAGGCTTGGTAAATTCTTTTGTTGTGTTTCATTTCTCTGTGAAGATGAAAAAAGATACCCAGGGACAAAAAGAAAGCAAGTAGCAAAGCCAAACACAGAAATGAAAGCTTACCAAATTTCAGCCTTGCTCTTTTCCCTTCACCACCCCCCGTCTCAGTTTTAATCCTTTGTGGTATACTTGCATTGATTTATAGTATGCAGTTCTGTATTTCTCTGTGCACTGAATTGGTTATTTTGTTTCACAGTGTAACTTGATTTATATATTCCATGACCATAATTACTCAATCATGCATTTGAGTATTTGACGTACATGTGTAATTGTGGTGATAAAAGCCTGTAAGCATCTATTAATTGTCACTGGCTTTATGCAGATACCTTCTCCTTTACTGTTCAGTTCACTGTTGTGAGAGAGCTTAATAACAAAACAGAAAGCAGAACTTTCAATTATATTAAAGACAGATTAACTTTATGCACACCAATATATCACTGTGAAATTCTGTTTGTATTATCAGGATCATTCCCTTTCAAAGGCTGGATGTGGGTAGACCAACACAATCCTTGCTCTAGATTTCAAAGCCCTGTTGGCTTATTCCACATCTGGTCTAATGTGCATCCATATAAATTGTGTCTAGTCCTGCCAAATTAAAGCAAGTGTACATAGTAATCAGAAAGTATTCCGGTTTCTGTGTAAGTTATTTTTCTAAAGGTGGCTGTACATGTATTTTATATGTACTTTATATATGTGTATTTTTATACATATTTTATTTAGCATCCACTACTATGCAGCAAATAGATGAGTTGCCAAAAGAAAATTGGTTAGCATGGTATTATATTCTGCTTCTGCTTCATGGACTAGAGAATGTCCACTCTTATCTCTGTGAGCTGATGCTGAATAGCTAAAGCACAAGCTCCTTCAACATGCGCAGGAAGACAGACTTCCACTTGAGGAAACCACAGCCCAGTTCAGCGTTAATTCCAACACTCCTGATCCTGCTCCAGAACTTCTGGCCACACTCAGCTCCACATCAGCTGAATGTGCTTTTCCGTACTCGTGTTACAATCAGTCACTTTTTGTGAGATGTGCCACTGCTTTCTCAGTGAAGGTGACTTTAAAAACACCCATTGGAATGTGAAGAAAAGATGAAGTCTGAACAAGTCATGTTCTGCAGTACTATCCAGCTCTTGTTACTGGAGGAACAGAAACTGTGTATAGAAAGCTTGAGCATGCTAGAATGAGAATGGTTTAGTATACTACTGACCCTAACATCTCCACTGAATAAGGGCCCAGGAAAGGAAAAAAGCTTCTCTCTAACTATACATTGAGAAAGAATTATTATAATCCCTTTCAGTTATTGAAAATTGTATTTATATAATATATTAAATATACATACTTATAGATAATATAATATTTACAAAGAAAAGCTAGTATAAAAATTGCACAAGTATAGCAGACTGAACCCTTTAAGGGAATATAAAGTAATGCAGCATACTGGTTTTTAAAAACTTATCTAGAAAGATTTTAGAATGAATTCCTACCAGTTTTTATGCAGTCTAAAGAACCAAATAGAAGAGGCATGAATTACTCTAATCCATCTTAATATTGGTTTTTATTACTCTGTTCTAATAACCTTATGATAGCTCTCTGCTGCCAGCATATAGATCAAGGTAGCTAGGTTTACACTGCTACTTAGATCTGAGTCTGAACTTGTAGCTAAAACTGAACCACCAGATTTTGGTGGAAGCACACTGTCACAGTAATCTATTGATTTTCATACAAGAAACTTCAGCAACAGCTGTGAGTTTATAATCTCTAATTGTCACTTGCCAATTTGATAGATGGTCAAGAAAATAGGAATTTCTCTTTAACTTTATTTCTGTTTTAAGTCAGATATCTAGGTACCCATTTCAATTAGAAAGCAACAACTAACAGAACCATCTCCAGCTGAATTCAGTGCCGGCAACTGAATTCTTGACTGGAAGCATTTTCCTTCCACTCCATAATGATGGAATCAGCTCTGTTTGATTTCGCATCAGTACACAGGGAGGCATTTATTGATTCAGAAAACTTATTTGGTTGGGGTGTAGCGAACAACACCACCAGCTCCTAAGAAACTGGTTGATCACCACTTCCCCCCATGACCCAATCTGCAACATCAGAGAACCAGGGTCTTGGTCTCAGGCCTAGGTCAAGTGTACGATGAGAACAGAAACACTGACAGGCAGGATATTCATTAAAAATAGCAGAATAAAGATTAATTTGGAGCCTAAGCAATACATTCAGTTAATTGTAACTCTGCCTGTGGTTTCGCTATTGCTTTTCAACTGCAGGCAGTTACTTTCTTTCTTGTTCATGCTGCAGAAGAACAGGACTAGGTACACCAGTGTACAAGTGAAAAAGACCTTTCTGAACTGTTTAGAGTTAGGTTTGTCACGGTTAGCTAAATCACACAGCACATTCCTAACTCAAGGAAGTATCCAAAAACTGTTACTAATTTCTTAGGCATAGATGCCATTCACCATATTGATTGAGATCACCTGCCTTGCTCTCCTGAGAACCGCAGAAATTGTGTATTAACTGCAACTAAGTATTTCCCCCTTACTATCCTCTCCAAATAGAAAATTATTTTCCAGTATAACTTCTGAGAACTTTTCACATTTTATACTCTTCCATGTGTAAACCACAACATATCATATACCACAGCTATGATTCTGTGATTTTGATAAATTTTAAGAACATAAGATTACTAGAAACTTAGCAGACAAAACCAGAACTAAATATTTCTTCCAGTTCTTTCAGAATTACAGATTACATTTTTTTTTGCTGATTTCCTAACCAGAAATGTAGTCAGTCTGTTTCTACACATTTCTCACATGCAATTGTCTTTCTAGATTGCCACATCCTTTCAGTTAAGCATTAGTAAAGGTGGAATTTTTACAAACAACATTCCATCTGTAGCTATTTCCTGTCTGTTTTCGACTTGCAGAATTTGTAACCGCAAAAATAATTTATATTTCTTTCATTTACTGTAGACTAAGATCAGTAGACTACTAAGATTTCAAAAAGGTTTAGGCATTTGAACAGATAACTGCAGCACTTGCAGCTCCACCTGAGAACAAGAAGCCATAATGAGACGTGTTCAAAATAACTGTGTTCAACATAACTGTGTATTCAACAATTGTCTAAAATGCTCTGTCAAAAGCATTCT
>NW_010143187.1:0-221 GCF_000699245.1 Pterocles gutturalis
GCATTTAATTCCCGCCTGCCCCAGCCCGGGCACGGGTCCAGCCCTGACTGTGAGCCTCTGTTCTCCCCAGCTCCTGGGGGGGATCCCACACCCCACTAACTTCCATTTCATTTTTTTTTTTCAAAGCTTATTTATTTATTCCCCCCCTTTCCCCAGTCCCTGATGCTCGGTGCCAGCTGGGGACATCACCGCGGCTGGGGGACAGGGGGGCTCTTTGCTTC
>NW_010143187.1:249-1450 GCF_000699245.1 Pterocles gutturalis
GGGCTGGCGGGGGCCGTTGTTCCCCATCCCAGGGGGGCCACGGGACCACCTGTCATTTCCTTGGTCGCTTTGTCTCCGAACCGCATGAGATGCTGCATCCTGCGCTGCCGGGGGCTGTTCGTTACGGGGGGACCCGTGCTGCTGCCCCCTCCCCTAAAGACACCCCCAAACTCTCAGTTCCGTTTCTGCGCATCGCTGCGGAGCTGGTTTGGGGGTAACGGCCTCTTTGGCTTCACCATCGTCATCATCATCGTCACCCACACCAGGAGATGCTTGGGGTGCTCCTCCCCACGACTGTCCCCAGATCGGTGTCTTGGGGGGGCTCATGTGACACTTGGGGACACTAAGAGCTCCTGCATCCCCCTTGGTGGCTTGGAAGTGACATTCCTCTCTGTCCCCATCCCACCCTTGATGCCATGATCCCATTCCCAGTGCTCCCATTTCCAGCCCCAGTCTGACACTCGCTGCCCCAGCAGCTGGGGTTCCCCCCCCTGCCCCACACCCCATTTATGGGCACAACCTTTGTGTGCGGATCTGGGGCAATCAGATAATGAACGTTTCCTCCCAATTCCCGACCGGGGCAATTGCGACCGCTCCCACCTGCGCGCTGGATTTCTGCCCTATAAATGATCCGGGATCACCTAGTCCAGCTGGAGGGAACCCATCACCCCACATCGGGCTGCGGGAAAGTGGGATGGGTCGTCTCTCATGGTCCGAAAAAATCGCAGATTTCCCTTCATCTCTGATTTGAGGGTCCAGGAGCAGTTAAATGTATTTCCCCCCACGAACATGGATATTTTGGAGCGGTTTTACCCTGTGCCAATCCCATCCTGAGTATTTGCCCAGCTCCTGGCTGTATGGGATGTCTATAGGGTCTGTGGGATTTCTGTAGGGCTCGTGGGACCTCTGTAGGGACCATGGGACCTCTGCAGGGGCTATGGGATCTCTATAGGGACAAAGGGGTCTCTATAGAGTCCGCGGGACCTCTGTAGGGGCCATGGGGTCTCTATAGGGCCCATAGGATCTCTATAGGGACTGTGGGACCTCTATAGGGGCTATAGGATGTCTACAGGGACAATGGGACCTCTACAGGGGCTATGGGATGTCTATAGGGGTCATGGGATGTCTATAGGGGCTCAGGGCTGGAAGGAGCCCCGCAGAGAGCCATGTCTCCCCCACGGGGTCCCATCTGTCCCTGTCC
>NW_010143188.1:0-8726 GCF_000699245.1 Pterocles gutturalis
ATCTCTAACATTCTGTGATTCTGTGTTCTCATGGAACATTGTTTCCCAGAAATGGTTTAACGTTATTCTTACTAGAGTTTTAAAAATTTTAAAATAAAAAAGCTTATAGACAAAAATTAATTTTTAAAAACCTTTATTGGGAAAAATTATTTCTTCATTGTTGTGACATTATTGGCACAAAAAACTTGAGAACCTCAGTGTTCCATATAGTATACCTAGAAAACAGTATGCTTAGTTGAATTAAAGTAGAATTTCTCAAAGGGGACATAAATATATGTAAATTACAAGATTTTTACAAGAAGTGGGCCAAAGTCTCACTGCTGTTAGACCCAAGAATGAGCTGCAGTTCTCTACCTTTATGAAAGCAAGACTTACAAAGATCAACTTCTGCTTCAGATGGTCTAATTTTGCAAAATTTCAGAAAAGACACAGATGGCAGCAAGGCAATAATGTAACCTGTAGCAGCATAAAACCTACGGCAAATATGCCTTCACTGAGCTCCAGTCTGCCATAATCAGACTAAAGGTGATATTTATGATTAGCTCTAGAGTTATGCTACACAGAAGTCTGTGTAGGCATACCCTTACAAATCTGTCTATTTAAATCACTGTTTCTGCAGAATTTGTATTCTGTGCTATCATAAATATTGGAAGATCCTCGAGCATATCTCATTTTGCAATTGGAAAGTTGTTAGTCCATTAATAACTGAGTTCTGTAGAGTGGTGACACTGCTGTCACTACATAGGGAAGTGGTGACCCATGGTTATCCATGACTAGGTGTCTATTCTTGCAACACATGTTCCCCAGCATGGTGGCTTATCTCGCCTATCTCTGTGCTGTTAGTTTGTTATCATTTGAGCCTGATGAAGGCTACAAAAGACATGACCAGATGCCCTTCGTGCATTTGGGAGAAATATTATTTAGAAATAATTCTGTTAATAGGCCAGATTTTCCATGACTATTTTCATTTTCAACAAATGCTATTATATTAAAAAATTACAGCAGTAAAACAGAAAGAAGAATCATTTTACATGGGTAAAAGTGCACTTCAGTCACAAATGAGAAGCATCACATTCAAAGTACAGGTGGATAAAAGCACTGCTTATTGCTTCCTTTATTATAGTTTAAATAATTTATCAGCTCTGCATCCTATTTATCCATTCTCTGAGCATGCAGAAGACTAAGGAATTGAAAATATTTTATGCCCTTTCCTCCATTTTTGTCAAATTCATGATATGTGATCAATTCATAATTTTGAATACCGGAAGCAAGAGATGCTTGGTCCTTTCTGCTGGGAACGTAATTGAGTATGTCAATACTTTTCTTTAGGAAACCTGGCATTTTTCAGAAGATAATACATTTTTCACATAAAATATGCACGTTCTGCCATTTTTAGCCTCAATTGAATCTTCAGGAACATCATGAATATGTTCTGCCACTGTAGACATGATATTGCAATTCCAAATTACAATTCTTCCTATATTGCTAAATAGAAGTATTATGTCTTTTTGCTTCCCTTGAGCTAGCTCAGTACCAGCTGCTAATACATGAAAGAGAGGAAGATGGAAAAAATATATTAAAAAAACCTCACAAAAAAAATTCCCACATTTCCTATCTTTTCTGATCTTTTTTAGACCATTTGACTCTTTTTACGCTTTTAATAAGAGGGTGTGCATCATACTCTCCCCAAACAGAGGATGTGCCCAATGTAGTGGTGTACAAGAGATGGAGATGGATCTTACTTTTCTCTGTTTCCCTCAGCAGTGCTTTAAAGAGAATCACGGCCAATTTATTGGGTTATTGTTTGCAAGTGTTGGACATTCAGTGATTATATGGTTTCTGTTTTTGTTTAAGCATCCTGTCTCCTTACTGAAAACACCACTTTTGTTACCATAAAAGTCCATACTTTTGCCTTGGAAACACAGCAGTAGTGGAATAATTCCCATGTAAACAAAAGAAAAAAGACCTGTTTTGGAGGCACATGGCAAAAATAACATGTCAGTTTGCTGTCTTTACAAGATTTGAACATTGACTGATATAAAAGAAAAATTACCTGCTTACTGTGAGAAGTACTTCACTGTTACTAAAGTCTATAAAAGCTTTCAAGTCTTGAAACAAATCCTTAAATGGTATATGTCAATTGTATTGATTTTAAAGGAACTACTTTAAGTTACACTACCTGGAGGTATTATCGTAATGATTTCAAGAGAAACAGGATAGGTCTCTTATCATCACCATAGACTAACAATTTTTCTGCTTGTGTCACAGTTTACTAAACTGAAAGAATAATGATGCTGTCCATATCCCAGATACACTGAGAAGAGTACTAGTTATCTTTTGCAGAAGTGTTCTAGCAGCTTTGAGGATATTTTGCATGTATCATCGTAATTGTGACAACAGAAACAAAGACAGACAGGTATCAATATGACAGTTTTCTTGAGTCTGGAGAAAACACAAGCCAGATTTCACAGGATAAAGCCTTCATAAGAGAAAAAAAATCTACATCTACTCAGAGCTTACTTTGACAACAGCAGACTCACTCATCAGCTGAGACAAGTTTGGAAAACCTGAAGAGGAAAGTGGCTTGCTTAAGCCACGTTAAAGACACATTATTGCTCCTCCAATGTTGTATTTTGCAGCGCTGTGCATGGAGTGCCAATTTAGCTTCAAAGAAAGCAAGTATCACATCCACTAAGGGGATCCTCCTTGGGCTGACCCAATCCTGTACCTGAGATTGTTTTCTGTAGGGCTGGGGTTCTGATGAGTTAAGGCAGCTGTTGGCTGTCACTGAACCATTATCTTCCATCCTCCTCACCAATGGAGCCTGTAACCTTTTTGCAACACCTTCTAGTTCCCTTTGCATATTTGACATGTTTTGTATTGGAAAAAGTTGGAAGTTGAGTACTTGCAGCTTTAAGAGCCAGTGTTCCCCTTCCTGCAACATTTTGGTACAGAGACTAAAGTTTCTTCTGTTACAATCCATTTCCTCTATCATTTGTTAACCTATTGTTTTCCTCTTTAAGACTCCTCACAGCTCCAACTCAGATTTTCCATTGATAAACACCAAATAACACACGTTGGAGCTAGTCACATAAACTTTTTCCCACCCCAAGATTATTCTCCTGAAATGTAAATTTTCAGGTATTCTTTGGTTTTACAAGTTCTATTGAAAATCATCCTTAAACTTAGATGGGTAAGTTCCTGAAATTTCCTTCTCTGTTTTTCTGTTTCATATAGCCCTTTTAAACTTTATTGTAGTAGCATTTCTCCAGCTAGGTCAGTGACCGTGTAGTAGTTTCTGAGTCAGCCAAGATCCAAGATATTTAGGGGGGATTCACAGTACATCATATAGGAAACAACACAGTAGAATTCACTACTCAAAACCAATGTGAGAATATAAGTTGTTCATACACAGTTTTTAAATGATTCAAGTTGCTAAGAGTAATATTTGGGGACATACGTGCAAATTTGATATTTTCCATTTTAATTTTGATTTTGTTCTACTTTCTTCCCCTCAAGTAAAAAGAATAAAAATTAACCAAATAAAAGCTACATTTATCACTTCACAGAAGTAGAGATTAGAATGTCATTAATGGGAGTTATAGACTGATAGCAGAATAGTAAATTTTAACTTCAAACTGGAATTCCTCTTCTGTATTCTTTCTGTAGATGTATTGTACACCTGAAAAAAAAAAAAAGGTTGGGAATTAAACCACAGTTGTCTCTTTTTATTAAGGACAAACTATTTTTATTAAAATTGCATGAAAAGAAAAATGAAAGTTTCATGACAATCAAATAATTTCACTAGCCAGACTACAAGCTCATAAAAATCAATCCTCCTGAAAAAGTTTTTAAAGCACCTTTTAATTTTGTTCAATAAAAACTGATTTTTATAAAGCCTTCTACCTGTAAAAGTACAGGCAGCTTTTATTACTGAATCACAGTGATTTTTTAAGTTAATGAATTCTTACCAGACTAGCTCTTCTCAAAGCTTTAATTATTCCTTTATGTCAGTATGTGGGGGTACTTTTTGTTTATTTATATAGTGAATTATCAACAAATAATACCCAAGGAGCTTTTCCTGATAATTAAAACAAATTCAGACATGACCATTAGTTTATTTGGATAAGATTATGACTGTACATTTTTTCTTGAGATAACATCTTGAGAAGTGCAAACCTTCTAAATTAATTTCTTAATTAATAACCGAGAGAGAGGAAATTACGTGCAGGTCTGTTAGATTCGATATTATCAACTTTCTGACTGATCTTGAGTGGTATTTAGAACCTCTTCCTGGAAACCTTTCACCACAAGACTATTTTTTTAGTCAAAACAGAAAACTTACTGAATTAGAAACGCACATGTCACCACCTGGATTCCAACCGGCACGAGTGCAGTTGGGAAACAAACTGAATCCCTCATGTGGGCTGAACTATTTGGATCTTTGCAATACTGCAAAGACTGTATGACTGTAACTCTGAGGACTAGGTGACTAAGGATTTGAACATCATGCCCCAAACACCTGAATCTCAGCAGTTTTCACAGGTGTCATTTGAATATAATAATGCTTACCTTCTCCTCAGAGAGAAGGTGTGTAATTAGTTCTCTAATAAATGCATATAAAGTGTTTTGAAACCCTCAAATGAGAGATGATTCTGTTCCTGTGAGTAGGCAAAAATGCAATTTCTTCTTTTCTCTTCACTGCTTCACTTTCTTTTTTAAGCTGCAATATTTATTGTGTGGATCACAAAATCTTTAAACACCTGGTAAATCGCCGTTACTGACTTGCAGTATAGTAAAGACTGCATAGTGCACACACATATTTCAGATGAAAATATTATCAACAAATCTTAGCCTGGGTGGAAATTAACATGCCAAAAAAAAAAGGCAAAGAAATTTTTCCTCACCAAAAAAAAAAAAAAAAAAAAAAAAAGGCTGTTAAATTGGCAGGGTTCAGAGCACAATGACATCTGGGCTCATCCAATGAATGGAGTGAATTTGAGTGTCTCACTCACCTCTGTGCTGGTACTGACATGAGACAAGGAAGAAATAGCATCAAAAGAATCAGATGCCATTTGCAACACGGCATAATTTAGCAATGCAGAAATAGGCTGCATGCCTACTTCTCCTCACCTAATGGGTACAGCAAGGACTCATAACCAGGAAAACAAGTTCACTGAATTCATGTTGTCTCTTGATGGCTGTACACCTCAGTATGGACATTTTTTTTTCCCCACTTCAACTCTGTCTCTTGCTTGTTTTAGAATGTGCACTGATTTGCATATTGTGATTAGAGCCTGTATACTTAGTTTGAGAACACATATGATTTTCTCAGAATGAGTCTCAAAATGGGTGCTTTTCCACACAGAAAGATGACAGTTCCCACTCCGGGAAGAAAGAGATTTACGATTTAGGAGTAGGAGCTTTAAGGGAAGGTTTATTTATGAGTCAGATCTTCCACAATATGGCGTAATTTTCCATTTTCACACCAATTATCGTCTCAGTAGTTTCTTAGTTGATACAGCTATCAGTTCAAGGTTTGTTGGTTGCCCTTTTCATTTTGATGTGTTTTAATTACATTGTATGTAACAAAATATTAATTAAAATAAACAAATTTCTCCTTTGGCTGTTTTTATTCTATCTTTCTTAGGAATTTGGATTTGGACTTTTAACCTTTACTCATTTCACTAAGCTTTTGTTCATACACGATATCCAAATATGACTTAGAATAAGGTCTGAAGGTCCAATTAACACAGTGAAAATACTTTGAGACATAAGAAAAAATAACTTCTTTTCATTTTGAGTAATGTTTGCATCTTCAGGTCCAAAACAGTATGGTGACTCGGTGGCAACTAAAACATAATGGATATTTTTTCTCATTAAAAAGAGCTGCTGGGTTTTACTCTCCTCTCTGTTAACTAATAATGTGTAACTTCTGGTTGTTATTTAAGTTCTTAGTTATAATACATATTGTCACTGTAAGCAAGAAAATAGGTGCATTGGGTACTTGGAACAAAAAGGACATTAAATTAAGGCTTACAAAATACTTAGAAAAAGATGCCTTGTTTGTCAGACATAGAAATCCTCAAGCCAGCTCAGTTTCTCCTTTCAAGGCTGAAAGATCCCTATGCAGCTGCACTTGTGTTTTGGGCATGACTTCATTACATATTGTGTAACATACATAACAGCTTCGTTATAAGTTTTCAGGTTATAGTCAAAAACATCCCTAAGTCTCCTATGCAGTATTGGAATGGGAATATTAGATGTTTAGAGTATTGCATTGACACAATCCGTCCTTCACAAAAATCAGTTGTAGATGTTTCCCTTCTTGAAGCCAGAAGAGCAAGGGTGTTGTAGGGAAGAGGACAATAATGTCAATGTATATTATATTTCATTCCATAGAAGATGCAGATGTTACTCCTCTGTATACAGGAACATTAGTGCTCTGATCATTAGTAATATACATCTGAATTACCTCTCACAAGATGATTTTTGAATGGAATCCATTCCCTGTTCTTCTGAAGCCATTACGTTACACTTAACCAAAGCTTTTCTCTTTCTCTCCACTTTGCAATGACACCACCATGGTGGTCTAAAGCTGATAAAAGCCTAGGTAGCAGGACAAAAAGTGTTTTGCTTTTGAAAGACAACATAAACAGCCACTGGAAATCAGTATAACCTTCATTCACAGGTGTGCAGACTGCACAATTTGTGCCTTCTTGGTTTCTTGAAATTTGCAAATGATTGCTAACCCTTAGTGGCATATTTCCAACAAGTGCCTGAAAATTTGAACTTCAACAATTAGCTACTGGATTTCAGGAAGTATTAGAAAGTGAAGGCCGAGATTAACTTTTATTTTCATGTGAGCGTGCCCTCCTGTGTGTTTATTAGGCATTACAGTGACCTGATTTTTTTTCTCTCTCAGGGAAAGCTTGTGTTGAAACTGGAAAAAATAATCAGTGGTGACTGGAGAAGTATTTTTCAGCCCATATTAAATTTTTAGGAAGGAATATCTTCCTTAGACAGCAGTCCGGTTCAGTGGATTCAGCTTATATTTTGAAAAGAAAAAGCTTTTTGTCTGGAGTAAATAATGTTTTTAAACTATACAAGCAAGGTTACAATAGGGCTAAAACATCTATTTTAAGTGTAAAATTTATCACAGAAATAAAAACAGAAGCCTGTAGAAAATAGGGAAATAAAATCTTACACTACTACAGCTGTGAGCTGTCCTTGGAGTTGTACATATTTTGGGCCTCTGTACACTTTTCTTCGCTCTTAAGCCTGGAAAAGATCTGGAGATTGAAACTGTCTGCTTTAGGTAAATGGAAACAAAGTTTAACATCTGGTCTTGATGAAAAACAGCTTTCCTATAGTTTTCTCATTTAAAGAAGAGTGCTTTTCATTAGGGAGCCTATGGTCTCATTAACGTGAATACAGTCATGTGCTATGGTGCTTATTCTAAGTATGTTTTCATGCCAAGGTCAAAATCAACATCTTTAAATCAAAGCAAACATCCACCAGGCAGCCAGTAATGATCTCAGAGCAACCACAACAACAAGACAGTCATTTGCTATATAATTAGTAAAACAATATTTCTATTCTCAAGTATTATTACCTATTACGGATCTGAGGAGAATAGGTACAGAAGGTTCTTAGAAAAGTTTTCCATCTGACAGCTGTTGATTACAGACTTTTACTAAATCTATTAATCTTCAGTCATTTCATATTAATTCTCTGTTGATGGTCTACCTGCAGTTCTTTGAAAAAAAAAAAAAACCCCAGATACGGGATAAGATATAAACGCTCCCTCTGGGGAAATTCAGCATATCTGCTCCTGAACATAGGATCCAAGCCTTAGCACACTTTTGTGCTTCTTTTCAAAGTGTCTGATCAATATGATGGTGTTGATCACCATGCCAGTAGTAGCAAAATGACAGAAAATTCACAACAGAAAATTACAGGTCACAATATTGCTTCCCAGCTTATTGTCTTCAACTCTCCAGGTAATGTGCAGTGTTAAAGCTGATGGAGTCACAACAACGCAGGAAGCAAAAATCAGGTCTATATTGAATAACAAAATTATTGTTCCAATTCTAAGTAGGTCTTTTGCATAACTATTCAGAAGCATAACTTCTGATGATGATAATCTCTTGTCTGAGAGAACAGTTGTTTCTAATTACTTTGTGAGTACTGAGAAAAGAGCTGTGAGGCAAGAGCTGTTAGAGCAGGTGTGGCTGGAGGTTTGATGCATTTCAGTGGATGCTGATGGAGAAGACAAGCAACCTGTAAGCTCAGCAGGCAGACACAGTAGGATACAGACAGTTGTATGCTGTGTATACACACAGAAAACTATTTTGCAAAACAAATGTTTTAGAGAGCGATAAGGTCACCCCTGAGCACCCTTCCCTTTTCTCCAGACTGAACCCCCCCAGCTCCCTCAGCCGCTCCTCGTCAGACCTGTGCTCCAGACCCTTCCCCAGCTCCGTTGCCCTTCTCTGGACCTGCTCCAGCCCCTCAATGGCCTTCTTGTGGTGAGGGGCCCAAAACTGACCCCAGGATTCAAGGTGCGGCCTCACCAGTGCCGAGTACAGGGGCACAATCCCTGCCCTGCTCCTGCTGGCCACACTGTTTCTGATGCAGGCCAGGATGCCGTTGGCCTTCTTGGCCACCTGGGCACACTGCTGGCTCCTGTTCAACCGGCTGTCGCCCAGCACCCCCAGGTCCCT
>NW_010143188.1:8789-23705 GCF_000699245.1 Pterocles gutturalis
GGCACTTGGCTTTATTGAACTTCATACAATTGGCCTCAGCCATCGGTCCATCCTGTCCAGATCCCTCTGTAGAGCCTTCCTACCCTCAAGCAGATCAATGTTCCCTCCCAACTTGGTGTCTTCTGCAAACTTACTGCAGGTGCACTCGATCCCCTCATCCAGATCATTGACAAAGACATCAAACAGAACTGGCCTCAACACTGAGCCCTGGGGACACCGCTTGTGACCGGCCACCAACTGGATTTAACTCCATTCATCACAACTCTTTGGATGTGGACAATTTCTTACCCAGTAAAGAGTACACCTGTCCAAGCCACAAGCAGCCAGTTTCTCCCAGAGAATGCCATGGGAGACAGTGTCAAAGGCTTTACTAAAGTCAAGGTAGACAACATCCACAGCCTCATCCACTAAGTGGGTCACCTTGTCTTAGAAGGAGATCAGGCTAGTCAAGAAGGACCTGCCTTTCATAAACCCATGCTGACTGGGCCTGATCACCTATACGTGCTGTGTGATGGCACTCAGGATGATCTACTCCATAACCTTCCCCAGCACCCAGGTCAGACTGATGGGCCTGCAGTTGGTGCTTGTATACTGCATCCCTCCATGAGAGGCGTGAACCTGACATCTGAATAGCCTGGTTTATGTCCAGCTTAGCACCTGGTGCTTCAGTATGTAACATATTTGCTACCATGAACTGAGTCTTTAGATACCCTTTGTGCTGGTGTATGTTTTATTTTGTGCCAAGTTAAAGGAGTGTGACGACTTCCATCTGACTTTGTGAAAGTATCTAAGAAAATGTTTCAGATGATAGGGCAAACAAGAAGGAGATAAAAACACAGGATATTAAATTTCACAGACTGCTGAGGCTATCTTCGTAATCATCATCAAATTAAACAAAGAAATCAAATCTTCTTGGATTTTCAGTAGGGTAGTGACACTTTGAAACAGGGATGCATCTATCACCAGATCTCTGCAATACAGTCTGTGTTTGGAAGTGAGTGCTGAGAAAATGAGACCTTTTCTCTCAAGCCTACATTCTGATGACTGATACTATTCTGGGTTCATTCGGGTATGTACACATATGCACATGTGCACTTGTGTCTTATTAAATCTCAGGTTTACACTGGTCTTCTGCTGGCAGCATTTCCAAGGCTAAACTTGCTGAAGGCAAGAGAGAAGCAAACACACATTACTAAGTGTGCAGTGAATATTCGAAGTATAAACTTACAAAGGTTATAGCAGAAGATCAAAACTACAGTTTCTGTCATTCGGTTCAAATGCTCAAAAAGTACTCTGTCTCAGACAGGTAAAACTGTAAACAAAAGGTGATATCCCTCTGTGAAAGTACATAATCTTTGCATGTTGTGATCTGATCCTTAAGTCCACATATGCAGTTTACTCTGGCTTTATATCAATATTTTTGACTGTAGTAGATGTAGGAAAACCCCATTGACAAGTTTTTGAGTGGCACTACTGTGGACTGCAAAATTTAGACATAAAATAATTCTTCCAGTTCTTTAATGAACATGAATAAATATTATTTTTTAAATCATGTTGAGTTGTTGAATTCATATTTAATTTTTAAAAAATTTTAATTGCCGCTGCCCCAAGAATTTGTTGACACCTGGCCAAAAAGAATCGTAAACTGATTTAAAACACATTTTTGAAAGTTTTTCAGATTTTAGGTTACACAAATTTTGTAATACAGAAGTTGTGCCTCTGGAACTGTTTCATATTAGCACGAAAGAGAAATTTGAGAAGTTATTCTTGCATTCAAGCTTACTTGAATGAATATTCAAAAATGGTTAATAACATACATGATACAGCTCTTAATTTAAACAAATATTCCTGAACTTTCTTTTTTTAATTTTTTTTTTATTGCTGGTCCAATTATAATGGTGAAAGATTAATTAATTTTTGGGAAGTGTTCTTTTTTTCAATTTGCTTTGGTCCCCACTGTTTGGACTTTACTGGCACAAGCAGTTTTGCTGTTGTCTATAAAAATTATTTTTTCTCAGTTCATAAAACAACACAGTACTATTGAAAAACTAGATTTTACAATACCACAGCTTGATATTTCGTATACTAAAGTTAAGCTGCAGAAAAACAAGTGACCATTGTAAGCAACAGAGTAAACCTCCCTTACTTTATTCTTTATTTTTTTCATTAACCTCAGC
The DNA here is from genome assembly GCF_000699245.1 of Pterocles gutturalis. Taxonomy (NCBI): domain Eukaryota; kingdom Metazoa; phylum Chordata; class Aves; order Pterocliformes; family Pteroclidae; genus Pterocles; species Pterocles gutturalis. Next base: position 10,967 of record NW_010143188.1, read on the forward strand.
TCACGACTAAGGTATAAAAAGATTTCCTTGTGTAGGCATAATTTAAGAAGGAAATCCCTATTTACACTGCTTCACAAGTGGTAGCATTTTTTCAAAAAACTTCCACAATTTTTCAACATCATGCTAGTTAAATTGGCTAATCTTTACTTTTAATTAATGAAGTGGCTGTAAAGAGAAGAACTTGGCAGACCTGAGGCTGACTAAGTTCTGCCATTTGTGGCAAGACACCTGTAAATCAGAGTTGTCCTTCAGTTTGAAGAAAATGTATTGCTGTCTGAATTAGCTAGTAATGCTATTTATGAATTATTTTTCACGCTTAAAATTCAATAACGGAGGCTGCTACAAGCATGCATTATGGGGGATAGGGTTTTTTTCACCAAAAAAAAAAAAAACAACCAAACCACACACTCTTAGTATACTACTTTCTTTGCTGCTTCTTTGCCAGTCCAAATGCTAACTTGTCCCAGGGCTGTCAGAGACATTCAGTGTTGTCGGAACCAAGAGATGTCAGCAGTTTTCATCATCATAAAATGTTACCAGGATAGGATATAAGTCTGGCACGTAGCCTGAAGGAATCACAAATCTAAATTGGGTGGTAAACAAAAGTAAACGTGAGATGCCAATACCAGTTTCTGACAGCACACTTAAGAAATCCTCTAGAAAATGAAGTGTCAAAGTCATTTCAGTCCCTAGGCGAGTCTGGTGTTTGTATCACTGGAAACATCATTTTTCTGTAGAGGGGCTATTGGCTTGTGTGAAGCAGACTGGGGAACTAATCAACATGTTGTCTCAACTGAACATGCAAAAGTGATGTCTTTGTTTCCTCTGTCAGAAGCTAGTATGTTTCTTCATAGGGATATAATTAACAGGGTGAACTTCTATAAGTATGTCTTGACCAGTATTTTCTACTGAAGCAGGAAGTTTTTAACATCACTACTGTTGATCACAGTCAGTTGAAATACTGGCACATCCTATAACCTGAAAGAGGTGGAGCTATGCTGTACCTGGACGGGAGAATTCCAGCTGCCACCTTCCTGTTACAAAACCTCGACATCACTGACAGATTATGACATTCTTTTCTTTGGCTTGTTAGTGAGTTACTGCTTCTGAATGGTGCTAAAGGCCAATGTGTACCTGGAAAGGCAAATTTTTGGATGAGACATAAAAAGACTCTTTAAAAAATCCTGTACCACTTCTTGCAGGTAGGCATTTGAAACCTGTTCTTCTGGCTAAATGCTAACTTGACTATTTTTTTTTCCTCTAGAAATTCTACCTGAATTGTCAGTGGTTAGTACTGTGGTAAAGATGCTATGTCATTTGTGGCTCAGAGCTCTTGACTATTTCTTGAGTCTGTGCTGTAAAATCTGCATTTCAACTTGAAGTGGCTGTTTAACAGCAGTGGTTGAAGTTATGTGTAATGTAGATCTGTACATAAAATGCTTTGGGCAAATATCATAGCTGGTATGATTCAATTTTATGTATGTTAATAAATATTGAGAATGCATGGTGCTGTTATTCATCCATGTTTACAACTAAGAGTCAATGGAAAGAAGCTTAAGGAATGAGACACTTTAGAGATTAAACAATGGAATAAAAAATACTTCATAAGAAGGTAATGAGTGTAACTAGCTACTTTATTACCAGACTGTTTTGTGACCTGCACGAAGTGGATGTGATGTTTTCGTAGTTTTGTGCCTGCACCTCAGTGGAACACCAGATTTCACTAATTGGATTTTACTTTTGGGAGGCCCAGATGCCCGCTTGGCTTTACTTAAAAATGGCTACCTATTTTCTTGACAACCATAGTAGATTCCTCCAGATGCAAGAAGGACTTGGAGTACTCCATACAGTTTTGTTTGGGGCTGCAGTTTGCAGGGCTGTCATTTAATAGGTCTTAGTGAATAAACTCTTAAATGTCTGAGCAAATCATCACACGTTTCATTGGGTCTAAATGTCTACAGGATTTAAAAAATTATACTACTGAGAATATTCTGCTTCGCAATTGCTCTTCTCTTTACCTTTGTAAGTAATTTTAACAGTGGAAATTGCAACTAAATCATAGAATCACAGAATCATAGAATGGTTTGGGTTGAAAGGGACCTGAGAGATCATCTAGTTCCAACCCCCCTGCCGTGGGCAGGGACACCTTCTACTAGACCAGGTTGCTCAAAGCCATAATAAGACAAACACTTATTTTCTATTTATACCAAGGTTCTCATTTTCTCATCAAGTTCCAAACTTGTTCCAAATTTATGCCTTTATGCTTTTGGATTCCTCTTCTCAGACCTTGGTGTCATAATCGTAATTGTCTGGATTGCCTGCGTTAATTTGTCTTCTGCACTAGTTGTTACATAGTTATATCATTTGGTTTCCCAAATTGGTTTATTCCTTGTCATGGCACAAGACAATCTGGAATGAGTTCCCTTGGACCTTCATACTAAAGCATGAAACAGCACCAGCAGCAGATGATGTGGTGAGAACAGCCAGTTTGGCATCAGGAGAGGCGGCATCAGGATAGGCAGCATCAGGAGCTCCACCAGGAGCAGAGAATACTTTTTGTGGCAGCACCCTCACACTGTGTCACAAAGCCAACCTGCTCTTGGATCTCTTGTGCAAGGAAGGTTCTTCTGGTTTGATAAATTCTGTTTCAATTTTTCTCCATGCAAGTACTTCTTTAAAGAAGGGAAAGATGATGAAAGCTATTTTTTCTGCCTTGCTTCAAAGTGCATGCTAGTGCTGCTATCCAGGTTTCTATTGCAGAAGTACTTTGTAAATAGATCCCACACAGTTCTCTATATAGATCTACCACACAGTAAATGAAATTTATAAAGGATAACAGTGCAAAAACAAGAAATTGGAGACGAAAATAATAGTGTAAAATACTTAGTGCTTTTTTTTAATGCAAGAATATATTGCAGTATTTTTTCCAAGCCACTTAAAATGTGCTAAGTGAAAAAACCCATGGTACTTCCCTAGTGAGGTTGTTCTCTTATTTAATAGATCTCACTCAGGATACGTTTATTTGATATTTGCTTTACACTTTCACCCTTGGTTTTACCATAAGTAGTGGTTTTAGAGGTTAATAAGGTTCCTATGTGGACTGTAACCACTTTAAAAATTAAAGTCTTTGTCTCAGTCTTATTAGAAAAATTGTTTTATTACAGGAAAATAGTGATGGAGGACTAGGTTGGATCAAATTCCCATTGCAATGAACTCGTATGTTTCAGAAAAATAATGAATTCTGCTGAAGATAGCTAGCATTCCATCGATTTGTTAAAAACATTGTTAAAAAATCAAATATTTTTTGCATATTACTGTTATGTTATGAATTATTTGTAGAGTGATGTCTTCATGCTCTCGCCAGCTCTAGATATTTTACCTGAAGTATTCTTCAAACCAGTTTCCAAAAATTCTACTTTGCTCTAATAAGTATACCTTCATCATATTGGTTAAATAGCTCAGATCTAAGTGAGGAATTGCTGAAATGCCTTCAATATATTGTCTTGCAGTTAAGTTTCAAATCACTTCTACGTATAATTAATCACAGATCTATGTTGCTGGTCACCATGCAATGCAGACAAATGGGATTGAGTAGTATAGTAGGAACGAGTGCTTTTGATTGTATTTAAGATTCTTCCACTACTAATAAAATTGGGAATAAAAGTCTGTCGTTGATTTCCTGTGTGTGCTTGTATTACTCTGCAGCACTTGTACTACTAATAAAAAAGAAATGCCTTATCACTTCATTTGTAAGCAAAGGAAACTGGCTAGGCAGAGTAAGTCAGCAAATGAGAAAAATATGGAATTACGTGCTTTTTGCAAAGTCATTTCTCTTACTGTTTTATTGTAGTATTCCTTCATTCTAGCTCAGGTATAAATTGAATAAGGTTCTGTCTGAGAATTTATAAGGAAAAACTATATGAGTCGTGATACAGAATCAAAGTTTACTGCAAGTGAGAACAAATTAATTCTATCCTACCATCACTATAATTTCTAGAACATTACTGTCTGGGTTAAGCTGAGACAGAGTTAACTTTCTTCATAATAGCTAGCAAGAGGCTGTGCTTTGGATTTGTATTCAGAAGAAAGCTGATAAGAAGCGATGTTTGTGCCGCTATCAAGGATGGCAGACCGGGGACGCCGGGAGGGAGCACAGCCCCGGTTGCTAGCCCAGGATTTGATCTTGGGTTCGGGATTGAAACCCAGAGTGGCCAATAATCTATTCCATAACAATTACTCAGGTCGTGAAGGAGGTCTTGTTTTGTCTTACAACATAAAAAGTAGGTTGCCACCTGCGTGTCGCAACATATCTGTAAATAACAGATTGCACCAATTATGTTAATGTTTTGTTGTCATGCATTAAAATGAAATACAGCAGTGGGAATGATTTATAGCAGAATGCACCGTTTTAGTTTCTAAAGCTGATAAGCAGAGAAGCATGAATTATTAAACTGAGTCGCAGCTTTACAGAAAGGTAAGTAATCAAGATTTGCTTGAACAAAACAAGAAAGCTGTGACTTATTTCATATAATTGTGATTTCTTAACAAAATTATAAGTAGAAAGGTCAGCTTAATAGTGGAAATATGATTCCAAGGAAAAGGAGTACTTTTGCTTTTGTTGTGTAATTCAACTGGCACATACACAGTAGAATACTGAGTTTTGAGAAAAATGGTGCAGAATCTTACCATTACTTCAAATAGGGGCTTAAAAAAAAAAGTTATTATATGTGCTTTTATAAAGAAAATAAAAACAATGTTGGGAGGGTGACATTGCACAGACACCAAAGACAACAAGGATTCAGGTCACATAGATGCCCTTGAGTGTGCCTTGCAATGCTCAGTTTACAAATCATAGGAGGTCAGGATTGACTTCTGGTTTTTCAGTTTTCTAGATAGGCTGAAATTAGCTTTAAAGTGCATCCTCATTTTTCCCTGTGTCTCTGCCCCTCCCCTCTGTTTCTAGTCCATCAGAAGACAAAAAGCAGAGATGAGTATATATGAAATTTTTTCTTTCTACATAACCAGAACTAAAAAATAAAGGTTTTTTTGTTGAAACAAATGTTTTATCTTTAACTCAGTCCCTATGGTTACAAAATTGTTCTGTACCTTCTGTACCACACCATATCAACTGTGAAAGCCTCAAAATTAGGGTTCTTGACTGAAAGGAAATAGCACAGAAACATGCCTAGGGAGGTATCTAGAGCTACAGTTTTAGATGAATAATTTCTCAAGGTTGAAAAAATTAGCATGAAACATTTAGGAACACTAAACAATGCAAACAAAGGGGAAAAAAAATTCAGGGACTCTATACTTGCTGTAAGATGTTAACTTTTGTCCTGTATTTCATTGTATAAGAATGCAGAGGGTTATCTTATGAAAGCAATGAAGGTCATGGTTACTGGATCTAAGATGATATGGGTCAACCAGGAAAGTATCTCCATTTTTTTCAAAGCTAGTAGTGGTCTGGTCTGTTCTTTCATGCTGATCCATGGGAAAGAAATTGTCCTCCCCTCCTTCTTGAGGATTTCTTTATTCCTGTTTTACTGTCTGGGAGCAGTAGGATTTCACCTAGTTTTTCTCTGTGCTATTCTCTTCAACAAAAAACCAAAAGTCTTTGTGAGCATCCCCACTGCCAATGTCTCTTCCTGGAAATACTCTGGCTGAACTTCTCGTGCTTAGGAAGGTTTTTTTCCTTCTTTTATCTAACTTCAGCATGCTCTTTTTTAGCATAGGGGTCATTTAATCAGTTGTAAGATGTCTTCAGTCAGTCTTTAACAAGAACTCTCTACATTACCACCTCTCAAGCTTTCCTTCAGTGCTGTGATTGCTTTCTCCTACTCCTTTGTTTTTTCTAAGCACATGATGTTCAGGGTTTGTTGTTGGTTGGTTTTGGGTTGGTTTTTTTTTGGTTTTTTTGGTTTTTTTTTGCTTTACTCGGATATCAAGAGCCTGAAGTTCCAAAAGAAAGAGGACACAAAGAAGTTAATATCTGAGACACTCAGAACTACTTCAGCACTTCCAGAGAGACTGTACTCTTGTTCTTTAATGATGACAGCCCCAATTCTCTTTTTGATGGTCTTTCAGTACTTCCACCATTTACATCAACAGTTTGCAAATCTTCAGAAGCAGATTTAAAATATTTACAAGGCTTTGAGTGTTTTACATTTACTGCCATCTTGTAACATTACTGATCTTGGATGTGGGTGCTTGGTTTGATTTAGCAACATTTAAATATTTAAATTCTATAGTTTGCTTTGAGTATAATAAAATGAAAGAAAAAGTCATAGAGGAATAAAGAGTAAACTAAAAAGTTTCTAAAGAAAAAAAACTTAGCTCATAGAGTGTAATAAAGGGTCTCACATAACTCCCACTGGAAAAGCCTTTAGAAAGACTTCTTGAGGAGATAAATTGAGGGGCAGAGAATGAAGGAAGGATACCTTATGAAAGCAGAAAATTTCTTCCAATAAACAATGGACAAGAGAGGTAAAATATAAAGGATGTTAAAAATCCTTCTTGAAGTAGTTGTGCTTTCATTAAATCACACATATTCTTTAGACGTCGTACCAATAGGCTTTCCATGTTGGTGTTATTACTACTGCTGGTCTATATTTATATACTAAGGATAAGATCTTCACCCATGAAATACCTGCCAGACAGACAGGCAGGTCAGCTCTGCACCACTGTGTGTATAGGAGGCACACCAGATACTAAATCTGGGAACAGTTTATGGACTAAGCCCTTCATAATTTGCAGAAGAAGAAGAGGGTAGTTTAGCCTGTGTCAAATGTGTTTGTCCAAAAGTTCCTTTGTTCTAAACCCTGACAATTAAAGTACCAGCTGCTGCTCATTTCATTAGGAATATAGGTATAAAGGTCTCTCTGTACTGAATCACAACTAAAATGTTTCATTTCAATATTTATGTGGTTTCTAATACTGGGCATCCCTACATCAACGGAATCTAAAACCATTTCTGCAACACCAGAGTGACTGATCTGAGTAAGTACAAACTCCTTCCCTTCTCCTTTCGTGTCATGTATAGGCCTGAAGAAAAAGTGATCACTGCAAACAGGCAACTGCTGGAATACACCTTCTAGCCCACAATAATTGAATCTATGTTACTGTAATATTTGTCCAGTTACACAATTTTAATTAGCATAAATCATATGGGTTATAAGAAACAGAAGTTCAGCTTTCTAGTGCGTAAATCACTGGGTTATCATCATCCAGTTGTTGCATGTGATTGTAGCTGTGACGTTTTTCTCTTGATTTTCTTCATAATTTGGAAAGATTCGAGTTTATTCCTGTCACAAATATTAAGTATGTGGTAAAAAATAGGCTATCCTACTATACAACTAGGGGACGAGGGTGAGGGGGGAAAGCACTACAGTTAGTGTAACCTATAATCAACATCCCAAAACTGTTGTCCACTATCCAGTCTATCAATCCACTAATACAGCCTAGCAGAAAGTATTCAGATTCATGTTTCCTAGTGCTCCTAAACAAGGGGCTTTGACTAAACTTTTACTACAGCGCATTTATTAATTTCAGAGTAATGATGTGTCAATTAAAACTAATCCATCTTCGAAGTAAGAACAGATGAAACTTATTTTATCCTCAGGAAGGGCGTGCATGAATCGGTAATTACAAAACATTGCTCAGCTGCTCCATTTGCTTTCATCTTAGGAGGAGATTAATAGCCATCCTTGGGACACCAGCTTCCTTCTATTTATCAAAGGGATGGCAGCTCTGCTAGAGGACTAAGGGCAAGGCAGGGTATAAAGAGCTAACAGCAGCTTTGGAGTCAGGCAGGGGGAAGAGAAGCAAGCGCAAGTTTGTACACCTGATCCTCCCAAGCACTCCCCCTGCTCCCTATTCGGGCACAGGTTTCTTGTTGTGGCCTAGACCTAAGGCCAATGGATTCTGCTGTTTCCAACAACCGCAATTTAATTTCACTTGAGTGTTTCTCCCCTTGCTCCCGTGTCACGCCTCAACAAACAGCAAGGCTATCTTTCAGCAAAAAATATTGTAATCAGCATACTGTGAGTTACAGGATTTCATTTTGGAGACCCATTTTGCATTTCACATCTCTACTGTCTATAACTACGTCAGATTAATGCATCTCTCCATTTCTTTTTAGCTTTGAACGTTACCTATGTCTCTACAATTTTATTCTGTTCAAAGTCTCCCCATAGGCAGAAATATACGGTAAAGTATAGTGAGTTTTTCGGTTTGGTTTGGTTTTTTCAAAATTATTTTTTTGTTTCTTTTTAACCATTTATTTTCAAAATTGAGTAAAAGATGGAATATCTTGCGTGGTCTATTAAGTGATCAAGCTACAGTTCAGTGTCATTTATATTCCTTCAGACTATTGAAAAGATGTGTAAAAAATTATTCTTTGTTGTCTTAATAGCACCTGGATTTTAACTCTGTTCTTAAATGCAGTGAAGATGGTAGCATCAGACCCAATAATTTAAGAATTATTTAAAAACAATTTTTACGCTTCCAGAGTACTGAAGTTACTAATGGTCTACTGTTGATGCTAATAATATAGACACAAAGTTTAAAAATTTCCTTTCCTATTTACATACAGAGAAAATCCCCATGGCTTCAATATACTTCAGCTTTTAATATTGAGGCTCTTATATTTATATTCAATAAGTTCCACAAAATAATGTCTTGAATATTTTTCCAAATTTCCCAGTCAGTATTCTTCAGTTGCAGTTCAGCTGTCAAGACTGAGCACCATGTAATTTTTTGTATATTCCCAAAGCAGAATTTAACATAGTGCTTATTAAGAAGGTTGAAATGTATCTTTTGAAGTTCACCTTTCTTAATATTTTAGTTCATTTAGTGGGGAAAAATAATGTAAAGAATAATACATAAGTGAATTTGATACACTGTTCACAAAATATTATTTTTAAATTATTATAGTAAGTATTCACAGGTGGAAATTGCATAGCATTATTCCAGTCATGATATGAAAAGAACACTGTTATGCACTGTGAAAACCATTATCTATTGCTTAACTGAAACAGAATAATTTTTGAAATGTGATTATTGAATATTTTCTGCAAGCTGCTTATAGTGTAAATTACAGAAATTGTCTGGCAAGGAAGAAAAATATATAGTTTGTTTCATAAGATGAGACATGATCATAATTAGCAGAATAAGATATAGAATCAAAGGATTGTTTAGGTTGGAAAGGACCTTTAGGATCATCAAGTCCAACTGTTAAACTAACACTGCCCAGCCACCACCAACCCACATCCCTAAGCACCACATCTACACATCTTTTAAAAATCTCCATGGATGGTGAATCAATTACCTCCCTGGGCAGCCTGTTCCAATGTTTGATAATGCTTTTGGTGAATAAATTTTTCCTAATATCTAATCTAAACATCTGGTGCAACTTGAGGCCATTTCCTCTCATCCTATCTCTTGTTACTTGGGAGAAGAGACCAACACCCACCTCACTACAACCTCCTTTCAGGTAGTTGTGGAGGTCTCCCTTGAGACCTCCTTTTCTCCAAGCTAAACGACCCCAGTTCCCTCATATGCTCACCATAAAACTCGTTCTGTAGACCCTTCACCAGCTTCATTGCCCTTCTTTCGTTATGCTCCAGTGCTTCTACTTGTAATGTAAGTACTTGTATTGCCCAGGGTTGTACTGTAATATAATACGGATAATGACAAAAACAAAATTATACATAATTATCTAATTTGTCTTTTTATTTCCAAGAAGGAAGAACGCTAGATAAAAGAAAATAAAACTTACGTGAAACATGGTGGAAGTCATCAACACTATAAAAGAAAACTCTTGGCATGAAGAAGGCTAACGAGATTAGACTGTGCCTCTAGTGAATTGTGTATGACCAGAACACAAGAAATAAAATTAGCCTTTCTTATTACTGAGTTTCCTGTCACAGCTAAGAGTCATTTAAAGGACATAAACAAAAGCTATGTTACAGCTTATGATCTGATTACCCATAAGCAGAAAACCAGATATATTTCAGATGCCCATTATCTATAAACCATGGAGGAGAGAGAGGAGTGTTTCTAGTGTTGTTGATTTCATGGGTGATCATTTGTTAGTCCCTAAGATTCATAACTCCACAAAAATACCTTTTGATTAGAAGGAATTTTCACAGGAATACAAGCTGTAATGGAGCAACAATAATTTCCAGAGACGAAATGAATCTTGCAAAACTTCAGTATTCCCAAGTGACTCATTTTGGAGGACTTTATTTTAAGCTCTTATTACATGTTTGGTTTTGCAATATGAACATCTGCCAGTTGAGATCAAGGGAGAGATGTCATCAGTGTATATTTAAAGGAAAATTGTCTCATTAAATGCTTCACTCCAACACTCCCTCTGACCTCTGGAAATCCCAGAAGAACTCTTGTTCATTGGCGTAGATCAGACCATCAGCATTCAGACCTAACTTGGAAATCTAAGAATATGAGTGTTATTTTTAAACTGGTACAGAATGCCCCCCCCCAAAAATCTGTTGTTACTTTGTTTTCTTTCAGATTTACTATTAAAATTCAGCTTCTGACAGATATTTAAGGACATAGATCTCTTAGGAACTTTTTGCATTTTTGCAATAAGCCAATAAATCAGATTTTAATTAACAGCCTATGATAATTACTACCATGAACTTCTCTCTTATATCCTTCCACTGTTCTTGTCTTTGTGTTTTCCTGCATTCCAGGTAAACCTGAAATTCCATTCCTTTTCTCCAAAAGCCTGGTACAAAAGATAGTCTTAACACAGGTGATTCAACTTCATCATTGGAGGTTTTCAAGACCAGACTGGATAAATCCCTGACTAACATGGGCCAGCCTCACTGACCACTGTGTTTTGAACAAGAGGTTGGACTAAAGATCTCTCAAAGTACTTTCCAAATGAGATTGTCCCATGATCCTGTGAAACAAATGATACAATGAAGCTCTGTGCAAATATCTTAGATTTAACATGAGTATAGGTGTACCAGTACTGAAAATTGAGGCATAATAGCTTATATGAAGCATGTGTATACATACATATATATATATATGTATTATTTGCATTACAAGTAGCTAAGGAATACAGTCTAATGGTTAGAGCAGGGAAATATGAATTACAGATGTCAGGGCTCCTGCTTTCTGTTAAAACTGGGCAAACTACAAATCAGCACACAACTGATTCAGTACATTTATATTTTTTGCTTCCCTTGTAATATCTGGGAAAGACTTCATTATTTTATCTCCTATTATACAAAGCTATTAACAAATATTTGGTACAAAGCTGTTCCTATGAGCTGAATGAACTAACTGCAGACAAGTTATTTGTGAATAATTTTCTTTGGCTATGTCTCTGGCAACAGTAATATCTGCACTGTGTTTATTCAGTGTCTAGGTGCTACTATTTCTTTTCATTGTTAACTCAGAGATTAATATTTTCAGTTTAGATACACTAAAATTACTGTTCTGGCCTCTCTTTACAATGTTATTGATTATTCAGAATAATACTCTATCCCAAGGAAGCAGTCCATGTGAAACTAAATGTTGCTGAAATCCTGAAATTTTGTTTGCTCATTAATGTTTGACACTTTCAAATAAAAATATTTTAGAAAAAGACGAAAGTTTAATAAAAGGAATGTGTACTGAATAGGGATCTGGAACTTAGATATAGAATGCTGCAGTCTTTTTATGCAGCTTTCATTCTGGGCCATATCACTAATGCTGTCATCCAGAATTTGAATTCAGTTAAACTGTTGGATTTGAAACAATTTGAAATCTTTTATCCACCATAACAATAGAATTCTGAAGTACAGGTGAAACTATTCATAAAGCTAAGCAAAATTTGCCAAACAATTTCAGCCTAAACAAACAGGTGATTGGTGATAGCTTCACTAAGGGCAAATTGTATCTGACAAGCTTGGTGGCCTTCTACGACAGAATTACAGCGTTGGTGGATAAGAGCAACTGACATCGTGCACCTGGACTTGTGCAAAGCATTTGACACTGTCCCACACAACATCCTTGTCTCTAAATTGGAGAGACATGAACTGATGGAAGGACCACTCAGTGGCTAAGGAATTGGCTAGATGGTCACACTCAAAGAGTTGTGGTCAATGCCTCGATGTCCAAGTGGAGACCAGTGACGAGTGGTGGTCCGTAGGAGTTGGAAATGGTATCAGTGTTGTTTAACACCTGTGTCGGAGACATGGACAGCGGGATTGAGTGCACCCACAGCAAGTTTGAAAACAACACGAAGCTATGTGCTGAGGTTGACACACTGGAAGGAAGGGATGCCATCCAGAGGGACCTGGACAGGCTGGAGAGGTGGGCCCACGCCAACGTCATGAAGTTCAACAAGGCCAAGTGCAAGGTCCTGCATGTGGGTTGGGGCAATCCCAAGCAAAATACAGGCTGGGAGGAGAATGGATTGAGAGCAGCCCTGAGGAGAAGGACTTGGGGGTGCTGGTAGGTGAGACACTCAACATGAGCCGGCAACGTGCACTTGCAGCCCAGAAAGCCAACTGTGTCCTGGGCTGCATCAAAAGAAGCATTAGCAGCAGGGTGAGGAAGGGGATTCTCCCCCTCTACTCTGCTCTCACCAGACCCCCCCATGCAGTGCTGCATCCATCTCTGGGGTCCTCAGCACAGGAAAGACCTGGACCTATTGGATTGAGCCCAGAGGGGGGCCACGAAGATGGTCAGAGGGCTGGAGCACCTCTCCTATGAGGACAGGCTG
>NW_010143188.1:23916-25153 GCF_000699245.1 Pterocles gutturalis
AAAAACCTGCAAAGCCCAAATAAGACATCCCCATCCCTGGAGGGGTTCAAGGCCAGGCTGGATGAGGCTTTGACCATCCTGGGCTAGTGGGAGGTGTCCCTGCCCATGACAGGGGGGGTGGAACTCAATGACCTTTAAGATCCCTCCCAACTCAAACCATTCTCTGATTCTGTGAAAAATTATGTAACTATAAAATCAATGCTGAAAAAATTATCATGTTGATAAATTATTTGTTATTTTCCACCCTTTTGTTTCAGGTTATTTCTCTCAAAAGCCAAAGAAATGAGCAGTTTTATCACAAATTTTAAAGATTAATAGAACCCAATGTACTTGATTCAAGAGACTTTGAATGCTCAATAAAAATGGCTGAAGATACGAGGGATGTTAATTGAATATCCCTAAAGGGGTTTGCAAACTGTCCTTCGCTGAAGTAGGTATCATTACACAATATAAAAATGTATATAAGTGCTTAAAATATTAATCTGGTTTCAGATGTAAGCTAAGAAAAGTAATGACTCTAATATGCAGTGATAAGGAGCTCACACTGAATAAATGCGACTTTGGTTCAAATCTCCTCTTTCTCAGCGGAAGTAGAATTTGACTTGTCATACTGTGCACCTGTTCTTTTCACCTTGTGTCAAAATTACAAGCACACGTCATGAGCGAGATACCATAGCAAACACAAGCAACAGACTTCTAGATCTGATCGAAACAGAGGAGGAATGTTTCCCTTTTTTAATGATAGGCATGTTTATGTGACAGCAGTGCATATCCAGTTTTGAATAAAGGTGCCTGCCCAATTGGTAGATGTAGTTGTAGATTTACATATGTCTAAAGGCAGCTTGGCCTACGCTGTTAGTTATGGACAGCTTTTACATGTTGTTACACAATTCTAAACAAAATCAAATTCTGTGACTCTTATACAATACTATGCTTTCCATCAATAGAAGGTCCTGTTCAACATCTGTAATGGTACAGCTTCCTAAGACATGTGTAAAGGCTTCATTAGCACAGCTGAGCCATGGTTATAGGCTTGTTATAAGAATTACTCTTGGTATGCTCTAAACCCTCTGAAGACATCTATATTTGCATTTGTGGGGCCCCTGGTATCATCCTGTGCCTCTGCCTTCAGGGCTTCTGCTATAATCTCGGAGCCCATTCTAACTTAATGATTGTTTACGCTGATAACTAAGAAGGGATAGTAAGTTATATAATCATAGAATCATAGAATCATAGA
>NW_010143189.1:0-6565 GCF_000699245.1 Pterocles gutturalis
AGAGGTGACAAGAGCGCATATGGGGTGGGGACAATCTCTGGGGTGCCACTGGGAGCGGACAGCGGTGACAGGAGGGGCTGTAGGGTGGGGACAATCTCTGGGGTGTCAGTGGGAGGGGACATAGGTGACATGAGGGACACTGGCAAGGGGACAGGGGTAACAAGAGGGGCTCTGGGGTGGGGACAGTCCCTGGGGTGGCACTGGGAGGGGACAGGGGTGACAGGAAGGGTCTGAGGAGGGGACAGGGGACAGGGACAGTGGCTGGGTGCCAGCAGATGTCACCTCGAAGCCCGAGGTCCCCAAACTGTCCAAGAAGAAGCTGCGGCGCATGAATCGCTTCACGGTGGCCGAGCTGAAGCAGGTGATAACTCCAGTGACTCGTCCTTGTCCTCATTCCTGTCCCCAAACTGCCCCTGTTGTCACCCTGCGCTAATGGAGTCCCGAGGTGGCACCTAGAGCTGGGGACAGTGGTGACATGGGAGACTGGGAGCCCAGCTGGGGACATCTGAGGTGTCTTGGGGGACGTGGGGACACTGCTGGGGGACATGGGGACACTGCTGTGTCACCTGGGAACCCGTCTGGGGACACCTGAGGTGTCCTGGGGGACATGGGGACACTGCTGTGTCACCTGGGAGCCCGCCTGGGGACACCTGAGGTGTCCTGGGGGACATGGGGACTCCTTAATGCCACCCTGAGGTGTCCTGTGCCCAACCATGAAGCTCTTTGGGGACACTGATGCCACCTTGGTGCACTGATGTCCCCATTGTCACCCTCCAAGACCCCTTAGTGCCACCTTAGGGTCACCTGTGTCCAACCGTGAAGCTCTTTGGGGACACTGATGCCACCCTGGTGCCCTGATGTTCCTATTGTCATCCTCTAAGACCCCTTAGTGTCACCTTGGGTGGCTGGTCTTCCATTTGTGACCCCAGTGGGGACACGGGTGCCACCCTGAAGGGCTTTGGGGACACTGGTGGCACCCTGAAGGTCTTTGGGGACACTGATGCCACCCTGGTGCCCTGATGTTCCTATTGTCATCCTCTAAGACCCCTTAGTGTCACCTTGGGTGGCTGGTCTTCCATTTGTGACCCCAGTGGGGATATTGATGCCACCCTGAAGTTCTCTGGGGACACTGGTGCCACCCTGAAGCTCTCTGGTGACACTGGTGACACCTTGGGGTGTCCTGTGACCAACCAAGATGCTCTGGGGACACTAGTGCCACCTTAGGGTCACCTGTGTCCAACCATGAAGCTCTTTGGGGACACTGGTGCCACCTTGGTGCCCTGACGTCCACTTTGTCATTCTCCTAGGGCCCTTAGTGTCACCTTGGGTGGTTGGTCTTCCATTTGTGACCCCAGTGGGGACACTGATGCCGCCCTGAAGCTCTCTGGGGACACTGGTCCCACCTTGGTGCGCTGATGTCCACATTGTCACCCTCCAAGACCCCTTAGTGCCACCTTGGGGTCCACTGTGGCCAACCATGGAGCTCTTCGGGGACACTGGTGCTACCCCGAAGCTCTCTGG
Organism: Pterocles gutturalis; assembly: GCF_000699245.1. Taxonomy (NCBI): domain Eukaryota; kingdom Metazoa; phylum Chordata; class Aves; order Pterocliformes; family Pteroclidae; genus Pterocles; species Pterocles gutturalis. Next base: position 1,522 of record NW_010143189.1, read on the forward strand.
TGACACTGATGCCACCCTGAAATTCTCTGGGGACATTAGTGCCACCTTGAGGTGGCTTGTGACCAACAATGGAATTCTGTGGGGACACTGGTGCCACCCTGGAGCTCTCTGGGGACATTGGTGCCACCCTGAAGGTCTTTGGGGACACTGGTGCCACCCTGAAGCTCTCTGGGGACGTTGGTGCCACCTTGAGGTGGCTTGTGACCAGCCAAGAAGCTCTGGGGACACCAGTGCCACCTTAGGGTCACCTGTGTCCAACCATGAAGCTCTTTGGGGACACTGGTGCCACCTTGGTGCCCTAATGTCCACTTTGTCACCTTTCTAGGGCCCTTAGTGTCACCTTGGGTGGTTGGTCTTCCATTTGTGACCCCAGTGGCGATACTGGTGCCACCCTGAAGGTCTCTGGGGACACTGGTGCCATCGTGAAGCTCTTTGGGGACACTGATGCCACCTTAGTGCCCTTATGTCCCCATTGTCACCGTCCAAGACCCCTTAGTGTCACCTTGGGTGGCTGATCTTCCATTTGTGACCCCAGTGGGGATATTAATGCCACCCTGAAGCTGTCTGGGGACACTGGTGACACCTTTGGGTGCCCTATGTCCAACCATGAAGCTCTCTGGGGACCCCGGTGCTACCCTGAAGCTCTCTGGTGACACTGGTGACACCTTGGGGTGTTCTGTGACCAACCAAGATGCTCTGGGGACACCAGTGCCACGTTAGGGTCACCTGTGTCCAACCATGGAGCTCTTTGGGGACACCGGTGCCACCTTGGTGCCTTGATGTCCTCCTTATCACCCTGACAGGGCTCTTAGTGTCACTTTGGGTCGTTGGTCTTCCATTTGTGACCCCAGTGGGGACACGGGTGCCACCCTGAAGGTCTTTGGGGACACTGGTGGCACCCTTAAGGGCTTTGGGGACACTGGTGCAACCTTGAGGTGGCTTGTGACCAACCATGAAGCTCTTTGGGGACACTGTTTTCACCTTGAAGCTCTCTGGGGACACCGGTGCCACCTTGGTGCCCTGATGTCCCCATTGTCACCCCCTTGGGGTCCCCTGTGGCCAACCATGGAGCTCTTTGGGGACACTGGTGCCACCCTGAAGCTCTCTAGGGACATTAGTGCCATTTTGGGGTCTCCTGTGACCAACCAAGAAGCTCTTTGGGGACACTGGTGCCACCCTGAAGGTCTTTGGGGACACTGGTGCCACCCTGAAGCTGTCTGGGGACACTGGTGCCACCTTGAGATGGCTTGTGACCAACCAAGAAGATCTTTGGGGTCACTGGTGCCACCCTGAAGCTCTCTGGTGACACACCAATGCCACCTTCCTGCCCTGACGTTCCCCTTGTCACCCTCCAAGACCCCTTTAGCGTCCCCCTTTGACCCTTTTGTCCCCCCGTTGTCCCCCCCGCAGCTGGTGGCCCGCCCGGACGTGGTGGAGATGCACGACGTGACGGCTCAGGACCCCAAGCTTCTGGTGCACCTCAAGGCCACCAGGAATTCTGTCCCCGTCCCCCGGCACTGGTGCTTCAAGAGGAAGTATCTCCAGGGGAAACGCGGCATCGAGAAGCCGCCCTTCGAGCTCCCCGACTTCATCAAGCGCACCGGCATCCAGGAGATGCGCGAGGCCCTCCAGGAGAAGGTGGGTGGCCGTGGCGGTGGCACCTCAGGGTGGTGGGGACGTCATGGTGGACATCTGGGGCTTTGGGGACATCGTGGTTGGAGATCTGAGGCTTTGGGGACGTCGTGGCTGGAGATGTGGGGGTTTGGGGACGTTGTAGTTGGACATCTGAGATCGTGGTTGGACGTCTTGAGATTGAGCAACATCATGGTTGGAGATCTGGAGCTTTGGGGACATCGTGGTTGGACATCTGGGGCTTTGGGGACGTTGTAGGTGGTCATGTGGGGCTCTGGGGACATCATGGTTGGATGTGTGGGGCTTTGGGGACATTGTGATTGGATATGTGACATCGTGGCTGGAGATCTGGGGCTTTGGGGAAATCGTGGTTCGTGGTTGGAGATCCGAGGCTTTGGGGACATCGTGGTTGGAGATCCGAGGTTTTGGGGACATTGTGGTTGGAGATCTGGAGCTTTTGGGACATCGTGGTTGGAGATCCGAGGCTTTGGGGACATCGTGGTTGGAGATCCGAGGCTTTGGGGACGTTGTGGTTGGACGTGTGGAGCTTTGGGGACATTGTGGTTGGATGTCTTGAGCTTGAGGAACATCACGGTTGGAGATCTGAGGTCATGGTTGGACATCTGGGGCTTTGGGGACATCATGGTTGGACATCGGGAGCTTTGGGGACATCGTGGTTGGAGATCTGAGGCTTTGGGGACGTTGTGGCTGGAGATCTGGGGGTTTGGGGACGTTGTAGTTGGACATCTAAGATCGTGGTTGGACGTCTTGAGATTGAGCAACATCATGGTTGGAGATCTGGAGCTTTGGGGACATCGTGGTTGGACACCTGGGGCTTTGGGGACGTTGTAGGTGGTCATGTGGGGCTCTGGGGACATCATGGTTGGATGTGTGGGGCTTTGGGGACATTGTGATTGGATATGTGACATCGTGGCTGGAGATCTGGGGCTTTGGGGACATCGTGGTTGGAGATCTGAGGCTTTGGGGACGTTATGGTTGGACATTTAGGGGTTTGGGGACATCGTGGTTGGACATCTAGGGCTTTGGGGACATCACAGGTGGCATCTGGAGCTTTAGGGATGCCATAGTTGGAGATCTGGAGCTTTGGGAACATCATGGTTGCATGTGTGACATCGTGGTTGGAGATCTGGGCCTTTGGGGACATTGTGGTTGGATGTCTTGAGGTTGAGGAACATCGTGGTTGGACGTCTGACATCAAGGTTGGAGATTTGGGGTTTGGGGGACAGTACAGGTGGCATTTGGAGGTTTGGGGACATCATAGTTGGATATCTGGGGCTTTGGGGACATCATGGTTGGACGTCTTGAGGTTGAGAAACGTCATCATTGGAAATCTGGGGCTTTGGGGACATTGTGGTTGGACATTGGGGCTTTGGGGACGTTGGAGATCTGGGGCTTTGGGGATATTGTGGTTGGACATTGGGGCTTTGGGGACATCACAGGTGGCATCTGGAGCTTTGGGGATATAGTGGTTGGAGATCTGGAGCATTGGGGACATCGTGGTTGGACGTGTGACATCGTGGTTGGAGATCTGGGCCTTTGGGGACATTGTGGTTGGATATTTATGGGTTTTGGGGACATTGTGGTTGGACATCTGGGGCTTTGGGGACATCGTGGTTGGACATGTGGCATCATGGTTGGAGATGTGGGGCTTTGGGGACATTGTAGATGGCATCTGGGGCTTTGGGGACATCGTGGTTGGATGTCTTGAGGTTGAGGAACATCATGGGTGGAGATCTGGGGCTTTGGGGACATCGTGGTTGGACACCTGGGGCTTTGGGGACATCGTAGGTGCCTGTCTGTGACATTGGGGACATTGTGGTGGGACACGTGGGGCTCTGGGGACATTGTGGTGGGAGATTTGGGCTTTGGCGACGTCGTAGGTGGCATCTGGATCTTCTCTGCCTCCCCCTGGTGACTTGGGGACACGATGGGTGGCCTTTGTGTGTCACTGTGGGACATTGGGGACACTGGGGGACACCTCTTAGTGTCCCTGGTGGCTTGGGGACACCCTGGGTGGCAGCGGGTGTCCCTCACCTTGGGGACAGTCACAGAGGACCTCTGGGTGCTCTTGGTGTGTCGTGGAGAACTTCTGGGTGCTCCTCAAGAGTTTTGGGCAGCTGATGAGTGTCTGTAGTGATGTTGGGGACATTCTGGGTGTCCCCAAGGTCCCATGGCTGTCCCCAGTGTCCCTGTGGGTGTCCCCAACGTCCCCGTGGGTGTCCTCTGTGCCCAGGAGGAGCAGAAGATGAGGAGAACCTCGAGGTTGCCCATGACCTGGGCAACCAAGAGCTTCTCAAGACTTTTGGGCACCTGGTGGATGTCCCTGGAGGTGTTGGGGACATTCTGGGTGTCCCCAAGGTCCCGTGGGTGTCCCCAACGTCCCCGTGGGTGTCCCCAAGTTCTCCAGGAGGAGCAGAAGATGAGGAGAACCTCAAGGTTGCCCATGATCTAGGCAACCAGAGCTCCTCAAGACTTTTGGGTGCCTTGTGGGTGTCCCTGGAGGTGTTGGGGACATTCTGGGTGTCCCCAAGGTCCTGTGGGTGTCCCCAAGGTCCTGTGGGTGTCCCCAGCGTCCCTGTGGGTGTCCCCTGTGCCCAGGAGAAGCAGAAGATGAGGAGAACCTCGAGGTTGCCCATGATTGGGCAACCAAGAGCTTCTCAAGGTTTTTGGGCGCCTTAGGGGTGTCCCTGGAGGTATTGGGGACATTTTGGGTGTCCCCAAGATCCCGTGGGTGTCCTCAGTGTCCCTGTGGGTGTCCTCAACGTCCCCGTGGGTGTCCCCAAGTTTTCCAGGAGGAGCAGAAGATGAGGAGAACCTCAAGGTTGCCCATGGTCTGGGCAACCAGAGCTCCTCAAGACTTTTGGGCGCCTTATGGGTGTCCCTGGAGGTGTTGGGGACATTCTGGGTGTCCCCAAGGTCCCATGGTGTCCCCAAGGTCCTGTAGGTGTCCCCAACGCCCTGTGGATGTCCCCACCTTCACGAGAAGCTGAGGAGCACCTCAACGTTGCCCATGATGGACCAAGGGGCAACCAAGAGCTTCTCAAGACTTTTGGGCACCTGATGGGTGTCTTTAGAGATGTTGGGGACATTCTGGGTGTCCCCAAGGTCCCATGGGTGTCCCCATCGTCCCCGTGGGTGTCCCCTGTGTCCAGGAGGAGCAGAAGACGATGAAGTCGAAGATGAGGGAGAAGGTCCGGCCCAAGATGGGGAAGATCGACATCGATTACCAGAAGCTCCACGATGCCTTCTTCAAGTGGCAGACGAAGCCCAAGCTCACCATCCACGGGGACCTCTACTACGAGGTGGGTGTCACCTCCCCACCCATGGGTGTCACCTCCCCACCCGTGGGGGCCACTTCAACCCATGGGTGTCACCTCCCCACCCGTGGGTG
>NW_010143189.1:6979-7182 GCF_000699245.1 Pterocles gutturalis
AGCCGTGGGGGCTGCTTCCATCCATGGGTGTCACCTCCAGCCATTGGTGTCACCTCCAGCCATGGGTGCCGTCCCCACCACCCGTAGGTGGCCCCCAACAGACTCGTGTCACCATCTTGGCTCCAAGTTTGGGACATGTCACCTCCCCCGACCCGTGGGTGTCACCTCTCCACTCATGGGTGTCACCTCCCCACCCGTGGGTG
>NW_010143189.1:7330-8447 GCF_000699245.1 Pterocles gutturalis
TGTCACCTCCAGCCATGGGTGGTGTCCCCACCACCCATAGGTGCCCCCTGTAGACCCATGTCACCATCTTGGTCCCAACGTTGGGTTGGCGACGTGTCACCAGGCGCTGGGTGGGTGTCACCTCCCCCCTCCTGGGGATTTGTCACCTTAAGGTGTCACCTCCCGGCACCCTGATGGGACATGTCACCCTCCTGGCAGCGGGGTGGGGACGTGTCCCTGCCAACCTGTCCCTCAGGGTTGTCCCCATGTCCCTCAAGAGTGTCCCCATGTCCCTCAGGGATGTCCCCGTGTCCCTCAAGATTGTCCCCACGTCCCTCAAGATTGTCCCCGTGTCCTTCTAGCAGTGTCCCCACATCCCTCAAGGTTGTCCCTGTGTCCCCTGTGATGGTGCCACCCTCTCTGGTGGTGTCCCCCTGTCCCTCACGATTGTCCCCATGTCCCCAGCTGCCCCCCTGTCCCTTTATGTCCCCCTGATGATGTCCCCCCCTGCTGTCCCCTCACTGTCCCCATGCCCCTGGGTGTCCCCGTGTCCCCTCGATGTCACCATGTCCCCTCAATGTCGCTGTGTCCCTTGGGTGTCCCCATGTACCCCCAATGTCACCCTGTCCCCTCGGTGTCCCTGTGTCCCCTCAATGTCCCTGTGTTCCTTCGGTGTCCCCGTGTCCCCCCGATGTCACCCTGTCCCCTGGGTTTCCTGATGTCCCCGTGCCCCTGGGTGTCCCTGTATCCTCTGGAGTCCCTGTGTCCCTTGGTGTCCCCGTGCCCCTCGGTGTCCCGATGTCCCTGTGTCCCCTGGATGTCACCACGTCCCTGTTGTCCCCCGATGTCCCCATGCCCCTGGATGTCACCGTGTCCCTGTGTCCCCTGGGTGTCCCAGTGTCCCGCCAATGTCCCCATGTCCCCTGGATGTCACCATGTCCCTGTGTCCCCCGGATGTCCCCGTGCCCCTGGGTGTCCCCGTGTCTCCCCGATGTCCCTGTGCCCCTGGGTGTCCCTGTGTCCCCCCGATGTCCCCATGTCCCCTGGATGTCCCCACGTCCCTGTGTCCCCTGGGTGTCACCGTGTCCCTGGGTATCCCCGTGTCCCCTGGATGTCACCGTGCCCCTGTGTCCCCTGG
>NW_010143190.1:0-1362 GCF_000699245.1 Pterocles gutturalis
CTCGTTTTGCGGATCTCGCAGGTCTCGGGTCCAGTCGGCGCGTCCTGGGGAGGCGAGGGAGGAGGTGGAGGGCGGCGAGCCCTGCCCGGAGCCTCGCAGCGAGCCCACGGAGGAGAATTAGTGCTATCCCTCACCCGGGGCTCTCCACCGGCTGCAAGGCATGAACGTCGTCTTCATTTAAAATTAGTGGCATAAGCTTCCCAGCCCCCAGCCTCAGCATTTAAAGTGCCTTTTGTCTCTTCATTTCACTTAAGCAAGGTTTTTGTTGCCGGTTGCCAAGTTCTATTAATGCAGAATTAAATCGGGAAACGTTTTTCCCTGGTCCCAGCAAGACGGGAACAGCAGATTCTGAGGCCTGAGACGGTGTAAAACAGATCCCTGAGTGATTATTGATAATACCCTACAATTTAATGTCGTCTTTAGTAAAAACCACTTCTGTGGCAGCAACTTTTTGGCGCTCAAAGGAAAAACCGATCCTTTATTTTTTCTCTCGAACACGCAGCAATCACGCCCGACGCTGGAATACGAAACCGAAAAGGTTTTCTCTAAAGAGAAGGGCCTTAATTACTAGATTCCGTGTACAACTAATCCAAAGGCACACTTAAAAGGAAATTTAATAGCGCCAGTTTCTATTTCACTCTGATTCGCCTGTGTCCTCTGGCTGGATGCTCCCAAGCCGCTCCTCCCGGCGCACAGCCCGAGGACTTCCCTCTCCATTTTGTTCGAAATTTGTTGGCTTTTCTCAGTATCCCCTTCTCCCTGCAGTGGGAATAAATGGAAAGCCTTCGTCGGGATTAAATCCTTAGATTTTCCCCTTTGCTAACCAGTAAAGAGGGAGAGAGAGAAGAGAGGAAATGAAATTGTTATGGAGATTACAGTGTATGTCACCGGTTCTTTGGCCAGTCCTCGGGTTTTGTCGCTGAACGGTTAAGTGCAAACTTGTATTTCCCTTCACAAGAATGGACAATTTTTCTCGCTTGTTTGCAGTTTTCCAAAGTTCTACACACAAATCAGTGAACCTTAAGAGACCCTTTCACTCTTTTATTGTGAATATTTGTCAGTGCTCGGGGGCAGTGATTGCAGTGACAGGTGAATCCAGGGGCCCAGCGATGGCATCCCAACTTCATAGGTTTGGGAATGTAAAAGACTACCGGCCCTTTCACTTGGGATGTGGCAGTCAACAGGTTCACATTTTCTGGGCTGTAATTCTTCTCCCCCGCAGCCGAGCGGGAGTGGAGCAAACCCGAGCCCCGGGCCGCTGCCCCGGCAAACCCCAGCCCCGGCTACTGCCGACAGCCCGGTGCAGGGCGCCCACCCCGGCACCCCGGGAAGGAGGAGGAGGCGAAGAGAGGTGTCCCGGAG
>NW_010143191.1:0-19507 GCF_000699245.1 Pterocles gutturalis
GGTTGGAAGGAAGGGGAAGCGGAGCGGTCGTGCCTGCCGCCCATCCGGCCTGGGGCTGCCGAGGTGCCGGTGTCCAGGGTGGGTCTGTGTTCCAGTCTCCTTTTTCTATATTGGCAGGGAAGAAAGCCCGGACTTTCGACCTCGAAGCCATGTTTGAGCAAACGAGAAGAACTGCCGTGGAGAGGAGCAGGAAGGTCTTGGGTAAGAAATGCGAGTGTAGTCAGCTAATGCGTTTTAAAATGTAATTTGCTTTTCTATCTTGGGGTGGCATTTAAAGGGTCTCAGAAAGGCTGTCTAGAAAAAACAAATGTGGTTTTGTTCAAGTAAGGTAGTCCTAAACCACTTGGGGAATTGTTAAATTTATTGATTCGAGTTATTGTTAAAGAAGTTATTAATTATTTTTAAAACAAGTTATTTATTTGCATCTGTTGTGTGAGTATGTAAGAGCAGTGTGCATGTGCAAGGTCCCTGTTGTGAGGCACAGATTACAGGTACAGAAAAAAGGTGAATTTCAATGCCAGACTTTTTCCTGTCTTCTTTTACTTAGCTCTGTATTTATTTTGGAAGGCAAGTTAGTACAGACAGCTTTTATCTAGAGAGAACAGTATAACAGAGAAGAAATGTGTGTCTCATACTGAAGAGCAGATTATATAGCAGCCCACAAGTTTGTCTTCTGCTGTGCTCAAAGTGGGTAAGTTTTCAGGGTATTGGTTTGAGAGTGGGACATGGAGAAAATTGTATCTTTTGCTGCCTGTGTTCAAGCAAATACCATTACAAAGAAGGTCCTTGGAAGACACTCATGTATGTTCTAGAAACCCCATTGCCAACCCAAATGTCCATACTTTCTTCCTCCGCTTGGACAGTTTCTGCAGAGTATGTAGGTTTTGTTTTTGTTTTGCTTTTTTCATATGATGCTATCACAGTGGAGCATCTTTTGTCCTGCTAGATTACACTTAATCTACTCTGTAAAGTGTTGCAATTTGTGAATTTAGTAGACTTGAAGGATCTTATTACAAAGAAAACAATCCTATGTGAAAGAATAATTACGTTATTGGTTGTTTTGATTGTATACCTAATCACAAGAACAGACCTCTGTGGGGGCTCCCTGACTTTGTGGATTTTAAGACACTGTGATACTAAAGTATACAAGGCATCCCAAAACGTGGTTTGGACCATTTTTTTGCTAGCTGAATCTAAATACACCAATGTGTTTCCATGTTGGAAAGCTTTTCACGTTTGATACTGGTTCAGGTTGAGCTGTCATTCCTCATGAGAGGTCATCTGCTTACACCATGTTTTAGTTTAGGAGGAAATCTATTAAGCGATTACAGAAACATAATATTTTTAACTCAAGACATCCTGAACTGCATATTGAATGTATCGACGTCTTCTCTTCCCCACAGCATTTCTAGGCTCTTACCCACAAATGAAGCACAAATTCATTTTATTGTTTAAAAGGTTGATCATTTTACCAAAAATGACAAAGCTCTGTCATTCAGCTGTTTAACTTAGAAACAAATTTTGGTATTGATAATACAGCAATCAAAAAGGTATATGTTTTTGCAGTTTTTTGTGGGGGCAAGGTAATGTGAGCATTTTATTTTCAGATTTCTTAAAATCCACTGTTGACTTTTGGAGTACCTGTGATAACTTTTGGAAGTGTCTCCTCTGCTACACAAAATGTGTATAAAAAGAACTGACGTCAAAATATGTTTCCTGGTTCTATATCTTGAATGTGTTTCCATTTCTCTTCAGAGGAAAATGTTTCCTAGCTTTGTTGCAAACCTTGTTTTTCTTTTTAGTTAACGAACAGTGAGGAAAAAAGAAAGCGATGTTTCTCGTATAGAGGGAAAGTAATTGAAGTTTTTTGAGTACTTTTAGAAATAAAATAGCTGTGTCTATTCCCCTCTCATAATCCCACCATTCTTGTTTATTACTTTGAAGTTGAAAGTTCTGTTTACTTTGATTTTGTTGCACTGTTCCACAGGGATCCTTTTTCAGTAAGTGAAGTAGGAATGGACTCTTAATACAAACAAATCTTTAGATATGACTTATGGAAAATAAATACAGAGTTCCCTTATTTACACCTGTGTATACTTATGCACTAATTTAGTTCCCTGCACTAGGAAAACTTCGAGAACTCTCTGAAGTAATCATGCTGGTTTAGTATTGTGTTGAAAATAGTGAAATATCAGCATCCCTGTAGGATCAATTTATGTTTGATAGTGTGTACAAATTACCGACTGGAAGGCGTTTGCATTTTCCTTGTGACAGTTTGCTATTCTGAGTCATCATTCAGTAGCAATGGAAGTTTAATTCGTATGGAAAGGTAATCTGTTTTCAAGTGAAATCTTTTATTTGCTGTTACTGTTTCAAATATTTCATGTAAGTCTGAAAATGAAGAAAATTGTTTTACTGTCCTCAGCAAGCCTCTAATTTTATTATTTTCTCAAAGTCTTGATTGTTTATCATTTATATGTTCTCCATATTCAGAGGCTCGTGAAAGAGAGAAGGAAGACCAGGCTGAAAAAGAGTTTAGAAGTCAATGTACTGATTTGTCAGCTTCAGCATCCAGTGTAACAGGAGCTGGTTCCACATTAACCCCAAGGTACTTAGATGTGGTGGGAGATTCCGTGTAACAGCTTTGTTATCTGAAGAGGGTTTTGGGAGGGTTTTTTTGAGCATATGAGTGTCATTTAACTTGTGTAAACATGTCTATGTTATCTGAAGTATTGCAGTGGAAATTATGATTTTTAAATATTTTTTAATCTATGCTTTCTTAAAGATGTGTCAATATTTCTAAATGTTGACATTATGTATATTTAATAATTAATTTTGCAGCCTCCTCCCTAATCCTGTTTGGCATACTTTTTACTTTTTTAAAAAAATAACAACAGTGTTGTTGTCTGTGGGATTCTTGAAAACATTAGGGCAAATATGACTACATGTGCTGACTTAATGAGCAACTATTGTTCCCACCTGTAGGTAGAATATACTTGTTCATGCCTGCTGAAAAAGAAAGCAAAGTAGATAAAGAGCCCCTGTATGCACACTGTGTAGAGTAGTGGTGGGGTTGAGAAAGTATTTTATTTTGACTTCAGTCTGAAACTTACTCTCAAACTTGCAAATGTTTGTTATTGACAAACAATAAATGCTACTGCTTTTACAGCTTGAATTCTGAAATGCTGAGAAATCACAAGTAGCTGAAGATATTGGGAACCACACAATGCCATTACGTGGCAGGGATTGCAGAGATCAGTACACTGCAAATTTTTAGGTTTCTGTATCTATAGAAGTCTAATAACCTATACAAGACTAGTAGACTGATATTTATGTATCTTATAGGCTGTTAGAGTCTATATGTGGTAGGTTATTGTAGACAAACTTGTAGTGTTTCAGACGGTGAACAAATATCTGAAAAATTTTACTTTTTGCCTGTTGCTCTGTGGAGAATTCAAATGAGCCTTGCACTCTCACTGAGACAACTGATCACACAATATGATAGCCTCTGGATTATGTCTTGTGCGTGAGGGAAAATTGTTCTGTGCTCCCATTTGCTTTTGATGATCTTAGATACCTATCTGGTGAAATAATGAAAGATCACAAGAATTTAAATGTAATGTGATTGTGTACTGTACATGGGTGACTTCAATATAAAGACTCTCTTAAAACAAATGATAAGCTGGAAAGCAGTCAGGTGGCATAGAGGCTTTCCCTAGTCATCTCATTTCACTAATGGACTTGCTAGAAGAGAACTCCAGGGACTTTGTGTAAAGGAAGAGTTATTAGGTAGGCTCTGGTAACTCACCAGAGTTCTGCTAATATTTTCTTTGTTTTTCTTTTTTTCTGTTTTTACCAAGCGTGGAGAGGAGAGGGCAAAAAACAATTCCTTACACTTCTCTGAATCCTGGGAAAGGGGCTGTCAACCCGGTTCGTCTTTCTTTAGAGTAAGACTATAAGGCTCAAAGTTGAAAGAAGCACCACTTCGTATCAGCACCACTCCCTGTCACTGTCAGAAGGGTAGATTGGCTTTTGGTCTGTCTGCATGGAGGTGTTCTTACATTTTACTTTTTTCCAGTCAGGACAGAAGATACCAGTTGCTGTAGCTGCAGTACTTGGCTGTCCCTGCCGAGCTTGGTGTGTGATGAAAAATACCACTGGAATTCTGTTGTTTTCAAATGCAGACCCATTACACTGCCCCTCAAAATACTGAAATGTTTTATTTGATTGATTTATGCTTCCTAGCAAATGAGGGAATGATAAGAATAGGTGATTAGGAAGGAAGGTAGCTATTGTCCTTGATTGTCTATAGACAGATCTGAAAATCTGGGACTTGAGGATTGGAAAGGCCTCCTTGATTCATTATGTTGTATACGTTCTTCTCACTGGCAGCTAGTGTGTATTTAGTTCCCTTCCAAAACTAATTAAGTAGTTTAGCTTTTGGTAAAAAGATATGTAGTTTGCTAATCTGGGAATGCATATTGACTCTTAAAACACAACTCTTTTGCACATAGTACTGTAAAGTTATTAGTTTTGGGGATACCTAACTTGAAGGACTTTGAAGGTCCCAACCCGTTCCTCATATGCTGGAAAAGCTTCCTTTTTGTAAAAGAATATTGATTGCCCCATTGTTGTAGAATAAGAGAAGCTCTTCTTGTTTGAGTTAGATTTATTAGATAATCATATCCTGATCTAGGTCTTTAACTGTCTCTCATCACTGTGCAAAACTAAGTTGGTATGTAGAGGTAATGTCTTTTATTAGGGTGGTAGATATAGTTGGAAAAATTAGTCAAGCTTTCAGGCATGCAAACCCTTTTCATCACTGTAACACCTGAGGACCTAATTTGTGTTGGTTTTAGTTTGTTTTGATTTCTTCCTGAAATAGAATTTCAGTTGTTTATCTAACACAAGTATTTGTTGTGTAACCTACTACCTGCTTGGTGTACAGGTGGTTTGGAGGGCAGAGTGGGGCTGCATTCTCTGTCACAATTACAGAGTTTAGAACATATTTTCTTAATCCTTTTTTATGTTCTTTAACTTGTGGGTAATTACTACAGTTTTTTAAGTGATAATGTGAACTTTAGAAAAACCCCAATAGCTCTGTAGTCTTCTTTTTTTAAATTTTCTTTGCTAAACTATCTTTTGCAGTCTGCTCAACTGAAAGCTCACATACATGCTGTTAAAATACAAGCTGCCAAACCAACTCTTGCAATTTGAGCTTGTCTCACTGAATCTGAAAGGAACATCTGGTTTCCACTGCAGGGTATCACTGTAATGATACACTGTATCTAGTCAAAAGGCAAAGTTTTCTGCTTGTGACTTTTAGATCTGCTGCTGGTTACAATACTACCTACTTGATAACTACCAGCAGAGGGAGCACATTTATTTAGAATAAACGGCATGAGTCTGGACTAAACTTTTCAGGAATTTTCCAATGAAAAAAGTAACGTGTTCACACAAGTGATTTGGACAACAGCAAAGGTGATAATGTAACTTTTAGAATCTAGTTTTGTTGCAGTGTCAAACATTTGGTCGAATGTGCCTGGTTCCATGTTATTCTTTGCCAGCATCATAAAGCAAGTGCCGTGCTTTGTGTTCTCACTCTGGTTGTGAGCCAGAATTGTTACTGTTTTGACTTCCACCCTGGCAACAGAGGCTCAGAGCATCTGCATAAGCTGCAACTTGAAGCAACATCTTGAAAATGCTCTGTAACAGTGTATTCTGTTGGCTTCTAAGGAATATTGACATCCGTAGTAGTGACATGGTACTGGTGCTTTTGCAATCCGTCTTTGTTTTATTTTGTCCACTTTTTTGAACTGTCACTGTGATATTCCTCTTTTTTAAAACTATGTTTATGCTTTCAAGATGATAGTGGGCCCACACTCTGTTGAAAATTAGTTTAGGTTTTGCTGCTAATTTCAGTGTTTACAGATTTACAGTAATACTCAACACCTTTTATCTGAAAACTCCTATGGAAGTGCTGATGTTCTTGAAATAATAATTTAAATTTTTTTTTCATTCAGGGGGACAGCCTGCAGTGAAAGTGAAGATAGCTCAGATGAAGATTTAACTGGTCCTTCAGTTCAATCCCAGACTTCTGCTCAAGGTCCAGCTGAGGCTACTGATGATGATGAAGATGACGAATTCATTGGGCCGCCACTTCCACCTGGGTTCAAGGATAGTGATGACGATAATGACAATGATGATACAGAGGAGGAAGATAATGTAAGTATTTTGTTCCTCTTTAATGTTTTAACACTTTGAGTAGATTGTAATTCCTAAGTGTGCTCTTTTCTTTATGTTTGAATTTGCAAGTGAAGTATGACTGTTGTTTGAAATGCAGGGGTTTTGTGTTTTTTCTAATAATTATTCAACAAATGCAAATAATTGTTTCAATTTAAAAATACCAGGATTTTTAGAAAACGTATGCATGTGAATCTCAAAGGAAATACACCATCAATTAGAATATAGTGTTTAATCTTTTTTGTTTTCACATTGTGAAAGAACTGTAAGTTAATATGTTACATAAATATTTTATATGGTTTTTTTCCCAATGCATGTGTAAAAATTTTTACAAGAAAGAGGAGGCAGAGGGAGGCTTGAATCTATGGACAACAATTGTGCCAAAACTATTGTGAGAAAATGAATAGTGGTTACGGATGGTTCTTTTCTAATTTTTGTTTGGTTTGGTTTTGGGGGGTTGTGTTGTTGTGGTTTTTTTTTTTTTCTTTCTTCCCCCTAAATCTAAATAAGTCCCTGGATGGTTTGTTAGACTGAATTTTCTTGCTTTTAACATAGTCAGAAAAGCCCTAACAGCCTGCCTTTTGAGTGTCACAGTTACTCAATTAACAGATCTCTCTCTGTTTGGTTAAAAGTTTAATGATTTGATATTCATTCTCCAGGACTTCCTGGATTGAATATTTTGTGGCAGTGGATTTTGTATTATGTTTTCCAAGTTGTTCTGTAGCAAAAATTATAGAAGTGCTGTAAAAACTGCCTTACGCTGTTTTGAACCATTTGGTAGCAGAAAAGAACCTTTAAGTCCTGTTACACAAATATAAACCTGATTCTACAAAACAAATTCCCAGGTGTCTCAAGGGTTTGTTTTCAGTTTCTCTTCAGTTTTGGTTCGGTGTTCAGTTTGTTTGCTCTTTTCCTATAAATTCTCTAACCTTGTGTCTTGTGAACTTTAAAACGTACGTTTAGACTATTCACTTAAAATGAATGAGAATAATTTCTTAAGCAATGACTTAACTGGTTTTTAGAGTGAGCTTAACTGTGTATGATCACAGTTTTTATTTTGTTTTGTTTAACAAAGGTGATGGGAAGTTCTGATGCCTTAGGGTTTTTTAATTACTTTGTCTGATATGCTTGATTCACTGTTGCCTATGGATTTCTTTAATTATCAGACTGTACACTTCAGTGTCATATCTCCTGTGATCTCATCTGTACCCCACACATGGCTTGTACTGCCTTAGGGAACCAACTGTGGATAAATCCCAAACTTTCCTTGAGAATACTGTAAGCCTTAAGTCAACTTGTGACTTACTATTGATCTGTATCAGGAATTCTCTTAACTTTTATGTGCTATGGCACTGTAAAGTGAGTTGGTATTGCTGAGGGTGTCATAGACTCAGCAGATTTCAGTTGCTGTGGATCATTTGACATTGAAGTCACGACTTCTTTTCTGCTATTTATCATCTGTTCTCCCATTTCACGTCTGCTTGTTCATATATTTTCAACTCATAGTAAAAATCTTAAAACACAGTGCTTTATCAAGAAATTTTATCACGCATGACTCTCTCCAACAGATAATCAGAATAATCTTTCTGCCATGAAAAGTACTTGCGTTTACTGATGCTGAGGGAAATATTTGGTCTTGTTCAGTTTTGTCTCTACATACTTTTCAATGTATTTCAGTATCATCCAAAGTGTTAACGTGTACACATGTTGTGGTGAACTCAGATGTTTGTCATTTTGTAAAAAGCCCACAATATGTTACACAAACAACAACTGCTGAAAGTACTTAATTGCTGCTAATTTTGTGCATGTACGTGCTAGGAAGTAGCAATCTCAAAAAAATGCATGCTTGTTCTGCACAGGTGGTTTGTTTTTTCTTTGGGGTCTAATCAGAATGCCCATCTAAATTGCAGCTCTCCCTAGCTGTGCCCGTATCTCTTCCCAGAAAAAAACAATCTTTTGCTCTGCTGTCAGCGCTTCTGAAGGTTGTAACTGCCTTATAGCACTGAAGCCACACAGAGAGAAACAGCCAGGCTTGGGAATCAAGTCCTGCCATGTATCTTTAATCTTTGGGAGAGTAAAAGGTCTCCAAGACACTGGAAGGATTTCAGTCTATACAACAGTAAAATAAAACAGTGTAAGCTTGAAATCATGTTGTATCCTGGCAACTAAACCCAAGGTTAAGCCACATGTCTGCTAATATTTCACTGAAGTATTGCACAAAACTTTACATCAGAAATCTCTGGTAGCTATTCATGCTGATCTTTTCTACACAGACTTCATTGTTCATTGCTTTGTTTCTATGTTATGTCCTTATTTTCTTAAACAAAGGAGATTTGAAAACACCAGAACTATAAGCAGCAGTTGTCTTAGGGAAACAGAAAAAGGAAGTTATGTTCCTGTAGAATGCCTTCTTGTCAGAGTCTTAAGGAATTAAGTTGATTTCTAAACTGAGTATCTCGAGGCTGTTTTTCCTAATAATTAAGAAAATTTTGCATAGAATCATAGAATGGTTTGGGTTGGAAAGGACCTTAAAGATCATCGAGTTCCAACCCCCCTGCCACAGGCAGGAACACCCTCCACTAGTCCAGCTTGCATGTGTTGGAAGATCGTGGAGAATTTTGCTTGAAAACCACACTTACTAGATTAGCTGAATAATGGTGGTGCATCTTATATACCTACATTTTTATTGTAATTTATGCCAGAAACTACTTGAGTGTTCTTTTGCAAATGAGAATTGATAAAAGTAGCTTGTGGTTTGATGATAATTTTGTTGTAAGACTGGATTAAAATTTGAGAAAATTTTTACTCTGGTTCTGTTACAGATGTCACTGTCTGCAGTTAGCAAAAAGCATAATATATTTAGCCTGCTATAATACCATTCTGAAGTAAAAAAAATAAAAAATATATATATGCCTTTCAGTTAAGTGTGTCAGCAATGGTCTGACCTACTTATACTGAATTAGCAAAATTATTTGGTTTTGTTGAAGAAAGTTTCACCACGTTGGTCAATTAAGCTATAATGGAAATACACTAAATATTGAAAAGATATATTTATAGACACTAAATATTCAACATGAATATTCAACAATACACTAAAAATTCGCATCTGTTCTATTGTGTCATCAGTGGAAGGCTGGCATGCTTTGACATCTCTTTTGTTGAGTAATTTCAGTTGAATAATTTTATTAGGTTCATATGAATCAAGTCCAGTTTATGGTATAATCATCTCTTCTGTCTCAGTAGTGAGTGCTATATGGATTTCTAAATGTATATGCAAACTATAGATTAGTGCCAAGCTGTAACAGAGGCCTTTGTTTGTTCATATTTATGAAATAAATAAGGTCTTGTAGGGAGAAAGTAAGTAAATGCCGAGCACTCGTTTCTGTAGCATAGCAGTGTGCGAGAACAGTATTATTCAAAAATGGAAAAAATGCAGAAGATGCGTAACGTCTCTTAAGTGGTAAAACTGTGTATATTTTTGGAACATATATGTATGTTCCACAGAAAAGGGCAGGGCTTTCAATAGTAGAGGTACCTTATGAAGAGAAGAGGGGGTTACGAGCAACAAAATAGAAAATATCTTTTTCTTTTGAGGCCTCTGTGCTACAGTGTGCTGTGATCTTGTTTTCTGTTGTCCTCCATCAAAGATGGCTGTACCTTATTAGGGCTTTGTGCCTTGAAGTGTTTAAAATGCAGTCTGTCATACATAGAAATAATTTTGGAAACAACTGGATTGTTACTTTAACTTGATGACTGTCATGTGCCGATGAAATGTGGATTTTTAAAAAAAAATTGTGTAATTGCCTGTATCCTTGTCTGATTTATGGATTCTGAACGTTGAATATAATTCATGATATTCATGAATGCAGCGGGCATCATGTTTAGCAAAACTCTTGCTTTAGTTCCGCAAACTTTTCTAGAATTACAAAAGGAAAACAATGAGTGGAAATAGCTGATTTTACTTCAACCTGTCTTTCTTAGTAGTCTCTTTGTTTGCTGGCTGACTGTTTTAGTTTCTAGCAAGATTGTGGTATTAATTTTTTACTTATATATATTTATTTGAATAATGCTACAACTGTCTCAGTAAAGTGGAGTTAGTGGAAGCCAGTGTTAAAAAACCCCAATGAAATGTTTCAGACAGAAAGGTAACTTCCAGACTGGTGTGATTTAAGTTTGTCTGAACTTACGACAGTAGTTACAAAACAGTCTAGAGTAGATTTGGTTGAGAATAAGCAGAGCAGCAGAAATATGAGACTTGTGGGTTTTCAGTCTAAACAGTTAATTTATAACGGGGAAGATTTTGTGTCAGCATGGATGCCAGAGGTCTTTGGGGTCTAGAGCCTCCCCTAACTGCTACTCATGAACTCAGTTATTTTTTTTCCTGTGAAGGGAATCAGGAAGCAGCTGTGCTTTCCTGATTTCCTGTTGATCGATTGGTGATCACAGTATGATCCTGTGAGCCCCAAGGAAGGCAGGTGTTGCTGTTATGAGAACTCTGTGATTCTTTTTTTTTTGCCTGTACATCAAGTTGTGGTTGGTACGCATGGGGGCAAACTGGGAGAGGAGAAATGGAAAGCTCCACTGAATAATTCTTTTGTTTTGTTTCCAGATGTACTGTGAGACTGTCTCTTTTGTTATTATATTTTGCTGCTGAAGTAACTTCTTTAAAGCACAAGTATGTGTTTTCTTGACCCTGAAGGAAATAAATTTTTCTTTAATAGTTATATGAGTTGCAGTTCTGTCATCTGAAGTCTTGTGACTTCGTGTAACAAATGAAATGGCATCAAAATACTGGCTTCACCCTGGTAGCTTGCCACTGTCTCTCAAGCCTGACTTTAGATGTGGTTTTTATTATAGGAACATAATTTTTCCACCAGTGCTTGTTTGGTTGTTTTTGCTTTCTTAAGAGACACTGTCAATAGAGACACTTGACAAAATTGCTTTTTATGAGGTTGGCCTTTTTTGAGTCCAGGGCTGGCCCAGGACTGCCCAGCTCATGTTGTGTAGTCTACTGAGTAACTCTCAGGTGGAAGGAGTAACTGGTGTTTATTGTCTTTGATGAGAATTTTTCATACCATATTGGTGTTTTTGTAGGAAAATTAATAACAGCAGTTAATTGCTGAACGTTGGGAATCAGCCCTGTTAATTTTTCAGTGTTAATACATTTCTGTAATTTACAAACTGAATATAATTTTTGAGGAGAGCCATAGATGTTGTATGACGTGAATTCTGACTTGAGTTACATTTTTCTCTGAATTTACGTAAGTTCGTTTTACATACTCAAGTCTTCATGGTAACTGCCATAAAGCAGTTTTCTGTGTTTGATTAAATTCTGTGCTAATACTGATGGTAGTTACATTTAACAAATAAAGACTCATATTTAATGACTTATTTCTCTAGTATAGTCCACCTCCATTTGTGCCACCAGTGATGATTGTTAAGAAGGCACGATATGCTTGTTAGGACTCATGAAAATATTTTACGGTGCTTGTTTTTTAGTAGTGTAAGGAATACTGCTGTTTCAAGTATATTTTAAGGACAATAGGTACACCTGGTATCAGTTCCCTCTGATATTTTGTTCTTGTTATAGTTTGCCCTTTTATATGAAAGACTTGCATTAATTTGGGGAGTGAGGAAAATGAGAAGAAGACTTGTCTTTGAATTGCAAACAGTGCTTTTCTGTAGTGCTTTTTCTCTTAATGGTGTGAAAGCCTGGTTGGATTGTCAGTGCCAGTTTTACACATGGTTGTAAGCTGAGAGGGCAGGGGAGGAAGCAGAGCATCTCCTGTAGTCTGAGGCTTTTCAGGTTTAGATTGTATTCCCAAAAGTATGCCTTTCTGGAAAACTTGAAGAATTTTTTTTTTTGTTTCCAAGCAGGGATGTTTTAAAAGAGAAAACAGCTTGTTTTTCAGAGGGTGGATTCTTAATAAGGGCAATATTTCATGTGGTAAATTTTGAGGTGGGAGATACAGTAGAGTCTCTGCCAGCTCTTTTGCCCTGGCAAGATGCACTGGTAGTATAGCTGATGTTTGTACAATCAAAATAAAATCTATCTGGACGGGGACAGGAGACTAGCTAAAGCAGTCATGTCAGCGTTGGTGGGTGGACAGCTTTAAATCTAGGACATAAGCATTTTTCAAGTTAATGGATGACACCTATTAAAAGACATTAATAAGAGAGTGTGTATTTATTAATATTCTGTTCTATGTGTCATTAGAAAATGTGCTGAGGTCTTTAACAGAACTTAATGCATTGAGTGCTAGCATCTTGTGCCACTGTTCCTCATTTGAAGCAACAGGTATAGAGGTGATTGTTTTAAGAATTTGCCAGGTGGATTTGCAAGGCTTTATCTTCTCTCCTAAGCTTAGTTACAGATGATTATTCTTTGGAATGGAGAACTGTTTCTCCCTGCAGTACCAAAGGGATACTAATCATGTTGTAGTTATGTCCCTGAAACAAGTACAGCCTTGGGCCTTTCCAAGGCTGTACTCTGATTTGGGCATATTTCCAAAGTGATAGCATAGCTATATTCCAAGTTTTAGAATTGTTTTGAGACACACTTTAATTTTTGCAGGGGTTTAACAGGACATACCAACAATACTAATTTGTTCAGAATGGAAGAAAGCCACTTCCTGCTGATTTAGAGGGAGAATTTACGTAGACTGTAATTGCTCCAGTTAGAATTTGGCTATGATACCAGGCTAAAAAATCATGGTGTTGTAAAAAAAAAAAAAAAAAAAAAATTTATGGGAATTTTTAGTTGTCCTAAAGAGTTATAACATTCAGGCTGAGGATTGTCTGTCCTGGTAACTGCTGAATCTTATCTTCACAGTCATTTTTCATCTTGTCTAAAGAAGAAAAAGTGAAGTAAGCCGAACAAAACAATTTCTGTGTGTGCAACAGAGACAGAAAAGTGTGGGTCTGAGGATGAGATGCATTATTTTTGAACAGCTTCTAGTCATTGATACCTTGATGAAATATAGGTAGGAATTGCTGTTGGTTTACATTTACTTTTGTGTTTCCTTCCTATATAATCAGTAGGAAAACACTTTTGTCATATGTATGCATAATATGTTCTTAGGTCTTGACAGTATTTCTGCTGTAAAAATAAGGACATGTATTTTCTTTATATTAAACTTGCAACAAGTAATGGAATTTTTGTTAAACATTATTGTGGTTACTGGTGTTGCAAAGAATGAGAAAGATTATCTCAGAAGTGAGTTAGAAAGGATTTGCAAGCTTTGCAAAAATTAAAAGAAAACCGAACTCCCAAATTTTGTGTAATGAAGCTCAGTGTAAGAATATCAGAGAATCAGTCAGAAGCTGGAAGTGAAGGAATATTTAACATAAGAAACTGAGAGCATTTTATGGACTATGTACAAGAGGAAGCTAACAGAGTAATTCCCTTAGGAAATGTTTGTCTTTAATAAAAAGGCATGGAGTATTTGTGCCTGTTTTCTCCAACCCAATGTCCTGGAGTACGTGGTTACCAGTTGTCCTCAGAGAAAATGAATGTACTTACAAGATCCCTGTTTATCGGTTCTACAGAGCATAGTAAGGCTGAGACTTCTCTGTTGTATGTCATGCTATGCCTGTTTGGTGGCATCATATTTGTTTTAATCAATTAGCAATATGACTGAATATGAGAAGTTTTGGAATACTTCTTCTACAGGTAGATGCTTAGTCTTGTGAGTTTGTTTCTAGAAATGTTTTGTGAGATAATTAATAGGCATATATTTGTTGACTTCAAGGTACTTAAAAATTAGGCAGACATGACTTTAGTGGTATTAAATAAAATAATTATTGTTACTGCTCCCCTTTTTAACAAAGTTTCTTATGTCCTGTTTTCACTCTTTGCCAGCTCCTTTAGAGACCCTTTATCAGGTCAGCCTGCCCACATGGAGCCTGTAGAAAGCTCCTTTAGGAGCTGCTGGTACCACTTTTGTGTTTGGAAAGCGAAGTGCTAGGAGTGTTGCAAAGTCTTTTTGGTTTCTGGGCCAAATGCGCTGTGGCTGTAGAGCTCACACGCTTGAAACATGGGATCCTCACGCTCACCTCTTCTGGTCTCTTGATTTCTTTTTAGCAAAATTTTGTGGAAGCTGATGTTCTCTGCTGTCCTTAGAGGGAAAGTAGAATTTTTTTTAATTTTTTTTTTTCTTGCCAGGTATGTTTGAGGCATGGTTAACCTTAAGGCTGTACAATTCTGTGGCTTACCTCTTAAGAAAAAAAATTCTAAGTCTTTCTAAGCACATATTCTACATGCTTATCTCAGTCACAAGACGAAACTTTTAATATAGTATTATTTGAACACGAATATGTAGTTGGAAATGTTAGGAAATTCCACTTATGCAATTGTATATGAATATCTGATTCTAAATATTACTTTACTTCCAGTAGAAGTTGGGATCTCTGGAGGTGAAGAGACTGAAATTAACTTATTCTTTGAGAAAACTAAAACACTTGCGCAGTCAAAAGAAAGTGGTGACTACTTTGTTACACAATGCTTTTGTTGGCAATTGCAACAGATTTCCAATGTACTTTTATAAAGAAGCGCAAATAGCATATTGTTTCTATTAGTGTTAGAATACATCAAATAGCTTCTAAATTTGGAAAGGGAGCTAACAGCAATACTAACACTGTGTTTGACACTGTTGGTATCACTGAGATATGTAAACAGAGAGGGCAGGTTTTCTTTGTATCTGGCATGTGAGTGTTATCTTTTTGAAAAAGTTGTTTATGCATTGAACAGAATAATGAGAAATACAGGTATAGAGAACTGTTGCTTGAATGAAGAGGAGAATAAAGTGTATGATAAGAAGTATTTGAAATATTTATGGTGGGGATGATTAAATAATTTAGAAGGGCTATATTTGAAGGAAGAGTGTAAGTGACATGCAGTTACATTTCCTTTCCAAAACAAGTCTTCACAGGATTTTCGATTAACAAGTGATTTATATCAAACTGTTGTAACTGCAGACTGCTCCAGAGGTATCCTTAGAGAGCAATATTGTTGACTCTTGGAATGTCTGCTGTTTGTTTAAAAGATGGCTTTGGATTTTTATGAACGTGAGACTACCACATGTAATGTTTTACAACTGCTGCAATGGCATCTCTTATTTGCAGGTGGGCACTTAGCAGTATACAGGGACTGTATGTATTTGATACTAACACTATCCAGACTGCACAACAATTACACTGAACTTCTTTCTTCTTTCCTGCTTATCTATTGTTGTATTTTAATGCCCAGTACAATTATTTTCAAATTAATAGGATCTTGAATAATATTTTGCTGAGTTATCTTGTCTACTATTTATAAATGTTTATTCAATGCATCATTGTAACTGAGGATTAATAAATGTTCATGCAACCAAAAGTTATGGGAATATTTTACAAAAATTATTTTTTTCCCTTCATAAACCAAAAGAATTACTTTCTTGAAAGGAACTGAAGAATCATAAAAATCACTCAAAAAAACTCCAGTGAGTGCACTTGTTGCTTTTTTCGTAAACTATTTATTTCTTTATTTTATTAGGATATTTTGTTTCAATTTTGAAACTTATCAGCTTCACATGTGTTCTATTTGTAGAAGAACTTTTTGAAATGTCTCAAAGAATACCTACTTAATGAAAGATAAGATAGAAGAAAACTGAAAAAGAAGCCTTTGAGATTTTACATCTATTTATATGAGTATCCTAATGTAGTTTAAAAAGCCAGATGACTTAGACATAGCATTTGGTTTTCAAGTAGAACATTACTTTATAAAGCAAAAGTTATTTTAATGTCATAAGCATCATGTGCAAGAATAGTGAAAAGGTGATAAATTATGTAACCTTTACTTCCCAATATAAAAAAAAAATTTCAGACAGGACTTTTTTGCAGTAGGGATAAGGAGCTTTGTGTACAGTTGTCTGATAGAGAGCTTAATGTAAATAGCTAGTAAGTAGCTATCTCGTGCCGCTCAGTTCATTATTTGAAGCCGGAGGATTAGATCCTTTTCCATGTAAATACTTGTGTTGCATTCAATGGGACTAAATACGTGGACTTCCACTTTTGTAAGTGGGACTGAGTATCCATAATCAGTGGAAGTACCAGCATTGTACCTTTGATTTTACGCTATTGATGATACGGAAGATACGGACAAAACATAACTTGCTAG
Organism: Pterocles gutturalis; assembly: GCF_000699245.1. NCBI lineage: Eukaryota > Metazoa > Chordata > Aves > Pterocliformes > Pteroclidae > Pterocles > Pterocles gutturalis. The sequence goes on from NW_010143191.1 coordinate 16,400, forward strand.
TAACTGAAAGAAGATGATTTGTGACTTCCATTTTTATTCCCAAGTTTAATTAATTCACCAGTGTTTAGTAAATAAAAATGTATTATATTTTGTGGCAAAGTGTGTTCTCAAGTTGCAAATAGGAGCTCATGGAACTGAGTAGTCTTGTGTGTGTCTGTGTGAGAGCAGTGGCTGACTCCCAAGATAACCACTCTGCATTCTGGGCAGCTTGGGACAGCACTGAGCTCCACACAGGCTAGCTACAAAGGGAGCATGCTGTAGGGGCACTGGCAGGTTATTTATTATCTGCTGTTGTGTCTGCATTGCAGTTTATACGTGAGTTATGTACTTGTGAGCTGATACACAAGTTTGAGTTTGTCTCTCATCTACATGAGATGTAGTCAATGTCTGACTTAGAAAAAATATCCTATTTCTTTGATAGCCCTTAACCCAAATATTGACAGCTAACGTACTTTTTTTTTTTTTTCTTCTTCTTTTTTCCTTCCCCAAAATTGCACTAGGGGGCAGTGAAAACATCTTAGATACATACCAGCATTCCTGGAAGTTCTATTTGTCTTGCATAGTTTCTGCAGCCCTCTTTAGCGACTAGTTTGGAACCAGTTTTCAGAGTAGATAGTACTATGTAAATATTTTGGTTGGGATTATTTAGATGCATGAAATTCATTGCAGTGAGCATGTGTACCATCTTGTGTGGTGGAACACACAAGAATGTGGTCTTAAGTAAGGGTTGGACTCAGTCACGGTGGCCCTTTACCGGTATGGAGACCCCATAGGTCATCGTTAATATAGTAATGAGTATGAGTTCAGGAAATAAATCCCAGAAGAGCTACAGAACTTAGGAATAGAACTTATTTTTCTATGCATGACCAAAACTTTTGTCATGGAAAAATGGTTTTGAAGAGTTAAAATAATTAATTAATTCAAATGTATCTGGAATAGAAGCAAAAGCTATAGAGTTCTCACTAACATGTGAGTTGTTTGCATGAAAATGCTAGAAAACTTGGCTTGTTTTTTTAAGTCAAGTATTTTGCAAACATCACCATATAGATGATGTTTAGCTGTCACTTACTATATGATGTGTGTTTCTAGAATAATTCAGGTGTCAGAAGGAGCTGAGAGCATTCATTAGAGTTGCAATGTCCTATGAATTATGACAATTTTTTATCTTAGTGTCTGCCTTTACTAGCTTAGTGAATTAACTGTTCCCTTCCTATCGTGGGACTTAATACTTTTTTTTAAATAAACTTAGGCATAAAAAAATTAAAAAAACATTTTTGATGTTGTACATTTAGCCTTTTTCTTTTTTCCCTCTTGTTACAAAAGTAGTCCTGTCAACTTTGGAAGATTGGTTGGAGGATGGACAAGTTACTTAGGATATGTGCAACAGCTTGCATCTTTAAAAGTAGCAGGAAAATAGAGATGAATTTTTAACAGACTTCCCATGTCCAATTTATTTTTCTTTTATTTTAATTTATTAAACAAAGTATGAAAGATCTTTTGATTGTGTTTGACCATATAGCTGTCCTGGGTTAAGCGCAGACTGCTTAAAGTTAACTCTGTTAACTTATTTTTTCCTCTTCTTCATAAATAGCTAGCAAGAAGCTATGTTTTGGATTTATGCTCAGGAGAAAAGCTGATAAGAAAGGAACATTTATAATTATTGCTAGGATACTTCAAGGTCCTTCAGGCTCTCTGCTCTCCGCTCTCCGCAGACAGAGCAGGGGGGCAGGGAGGAGGGCTGGGAGGGCCCAGCACTGGCTGTTAGCCCAGGATTCATTCTACGGTTACTAGATTGAGAACCAGACTGACCAGTAATCTATTCCATAACATACACGTCATGCCCAGTATATAGGTGAGGACCCTTCTAGTAGATCGTCCTTTTGCTTCCTGGTTCTGGTGCCTTTCGGCTTCGGTCCTCTCTTCTGGCTCCGCATTGCTCTTCCAAGGTCTTTCCTTTCCCCCCTCCCTGCCCCGTATCGTTAGCTGGGGCCAGACACGGACACTAGGACTGTTATCTCCGTTCCGTGAGTTTTGGGACCCTCCCTCTCCAGGGGGATCATTAGCTGGGGCCAGGTGGTCGTTTTCCCCCCAGTCCGGTCAGCTCTCGGTCTGGGACGCTCGGACTGTTATCTCCGTTCTGTGAGTGCCTCCAGAAGCGGTGCACCCCCCCATCTGGGGGAATTGTGAGTGTAGTTCTGGGATTGTTAGCCGGCAACAGGCTGAGCCTTTGGTCATTGGGTTGGGGGGGGGGCAGTATCATTGTGTATCACTCATTCCCTCCCTCCTCCAGGATCGTTGGCCAGGAGCGGGCTGGGCTTTTGGTCATCGGGTGGGGGGGCAGTGTCACTGTGTATCACTCATTTGTATATTTGTATATAGTATTATTTTCAATATTGTTGTAGTTTAGTTATTAAATTGTCCTTATCTCAACCCATGAGTCCTCTTTTCCATTTACCTCTTTAATTCTCTCCCCTATGATCGGATGGGGGTGGCAATTGTGTGAGCGGTTTGTGGTATGGCCCCCAGCCAAGGGCTAACCCATCACATTCCTTTTTGGGCGCCCAATGTGGGGCTCGAGCGGTTGAGATAACGACAGAGTTGACCAGAGTGTATTAAAGCATTTATTATGTTGCCTGAAATGCTGCTGTGGGAGATATTGAGGTACTTGCCACATATACAATTTTCAGTATTCATGGGCTGCTGGTTTTCTGTGGGAGCTGGGCGTTGTTGATGAAGGGGACTGCTGTGTTGCGCCCTTGTTTTTTTGCTTTGGGAAAATTGAAAATGCTATCAGGCTGAATCTTGTTTGTTTTGACAATGGTTGGCACCAACCTAAGTGAAGCTGTGGCGTCATCCCTGGGCTCTGTGTACCCCTTGTTGAACACTTCTGCCAACTATACCAGTAACAGAACTATGGAGGTGATGTTTCCCTTCACTGTCCTCTTCTCCTCCAGAGTATTTGCAAAAGCTTTTGAGGACTTTGAGTATCGTTGGGATTTTCAAGCCAGTTTGATCCTGTTGCTAGGCCTCCTGAATGTATGTCAATGCATATATATTGTTAAGGTTAATCGACGATTCACTCAATGCATTACCAGCAATGACCCAACT
>NW_010143191.1:19571-50611 GCF_000699245.1 Pterocles gutturalis
CTTGGTGTCCCCTACCACCATACAAATCCCAGCGTCCTCCACAACACCTCTGGTTTTGGCGCCCACTACAGCTACTACAACCATTGCTACTCAAACTTCATCAAGCAGAATTGCAGGGTCTCTGCCTTTAGTTGTGGCCCCCGTAGGGTAGAAGAAAACACACAAATCAATATGTGTAGAAGAGGAGGAAAAAGCTCCTCCTATGAGGGAAGGAGAGGAAAAGACCTGTGACTCTGATAGAGAGGAGGCGGTCCCCTCCAGAGCGGGGCCATCACGAGTACAGGGGAAAAAGGAAGAAATCGTACAAGAGATGGTAACCATCTGGCCTCTAACTAGGCGTGAGCTGCGAGACATTAAACAAGACTATCACCGTAAGAAAGATGAGTCCTTCCTCACCTGGATGCTCAGATGCTGGGATGATGGAGCCAGTAGCCTGGATGTAGAGCGTGGAGAAGCTAGACAACTGGGAAATTTAGCTGGGGACAACACCATCAGCAAAGAAGTTAAAGAAACGCAATTGACTTGCAGCCTCTGGAAACGTCTCCTATACGCTGTGAAGCAGAGGTATCCCCACAAAGAAGATATATGGAAACCAGGCAAGTGGGTCAATATGGAAAGTGGTATCCAGCACATAAGGGAATTGGCCATGCAGGAGCTGATCTATTATAACCTGGCAGACCCGCAGACATCTGAAGATCCAGATGAAGTCCGGTGCACACGGCCCATGTGGCGCAAAGTTCTGCACGGTGCACCAACATCATATTGTCATACACTAGCACTAATGAATGTCGAAGACTTCACCATGAATGCTGTGAGTGCCCTTCTCTGGCAATATGAAGAGAACACCTCCTTACAGACCTGCATCTCAGCTGTGGAGAAGCTGTCCCAAACAATGTCTGAGACCCTGACCCGGGAGCTCCGGCAGTTAAGAGAAGGTATGGCTCCACGGATGCAGGCCAGTGTCTCAGCGGTTAGAAGCAAGCGTTCCCCTGCTCAAGGGAGATGGCATACACCACGGGGCAAGCTGTGGTTTTACCTGCGCAACCATGGAGAAGACATGAGAAGATGGGATGGAAAACCAACCTCGGCCCTAGAGGCACAGGTACGCGAGCTGCAAAGAATAAACGCAACTGGGAGTTTTTCCGGTGCTTCCAGGAGATTTGCTACTCCGGTTTCCACTAATCCATTCCTCGAACAGAGCAGAAGGGTTGACTTTGACTTTGCTCCCGATCCTGTGAGTGGAGTTTCTGATCCGCATTCACAAGGACTGAGTAACCAAAATGAGATTGGGGCCCAGACACTCTACCCTTCAAATTCACCCAACAGTACGGAATGCTACAGTCCATATTAGAGAGGCCCTGTCTCCAACCAGGTGGACTTAGACTGGAAAAGGCAACATACAGATGGTCTTGTAATCGAGGGGTGGACTTAACCATGGACACTATTGCACGTGTTATCCATGAATGTGAAACTTGTGCTGAAGTCAGAACCTTTACATACTACCCCTTTAATTCTTTCCCCAATGATTGGGTGGGGGTGGGAATTGTGTGAGCGGGTGTGTGTGGTTTGGCCCCCAGCCAAGGGCTAACCCATCACAATAGCTTTTGCACTATTGGAGTGCTTAATTCTTTAGACGTTTCCTTGCATAGGAGGAAAAATCTGTCCTGTGACCAAAATGTAGTCAGCCTCTGTGATACCAGGTGTGTATGTAATGTGGTTTGCATGACCTTGTGTTGATCACATGTAAAGTGGATTAGGCACACAGACTGCATCTTATCGAGTGCTATATTAGAAAACAGAGAGACGTGGGCTGGAACAGGACAACCTTCTTTTCCAAGTTTAACTAGATGATTAACACGTACTCATCATGTTCACTGTTTACCTGTTGGGTCTTGTGAAAACAGTGATGATGCTAAACCTCTGGAGTTCCAGAGCAAACAAAATCTTGTGGCAGGACAAATGTAAGCACAGTAAAAAGGGTTCTGTAAGTAGTATGCTTTTACTCCCGTGTCCTGTGATTTAGCATTTTCTCATTAGTCAAGGTCAATTAGAGGGAAGTTTCCTTGTACCTTCAGTGTACAGCGGTGCTAGTTCATGCCTCTTTTGAGAAACCATAAATGAAAGTAATAAAATACTTCCATTTTTTTTTGGAATACACAGAGATTGTCTGCTTATTTTCCTGTTAGCCATTGTCTCCAAAAGACAGCTACCAAAAATGGATTACATAGTTTCTGCATGTTATTGAGCTTTCATCTCTGGGCTTACTTTGAAGCCTGCCTTTATATTTACTGCAGGTTGAGTAAGTGTCTTCCTTGCAAATGTTTTGGTTGTGCTTACACATATGAAGGCACAAAGCAAATCTTATAAAAATGGTGGGTTGACAGGACTGAAAGGGCTGAATTAGGAGTTAAAGGTCGATTTTCACTCAAAAAATAAACTATCCATAAATGTGTTGGCTGATGCAGACCGTTCAGTTGGAAAGGCAAATCATGGCAGCATTAGGTTTCAAGATGAATCTGCAATTCTTTGGAAGAGGTGAACTCTCATTCTTCATATTGGGAATATTCTAAGCAGAAGGCAAAACAGTGATTAATTCTTAAACTTTTGAACTGCATCTGAATGGCAACAATTACAGCACTTGAAGCAACTCTTCAGCCTTTCAGAATTTTAGTGCGTGGTTTTCAAACTAGAATCATTCAACATTTTGGTTAAGATATAATGTAACATAGATCCATATATATTAAGAACTTGCTAGACTTCACTTAAATGTAAATTGGGATGAGAAGCATCATAGCTCGTAGAATAATTACTGTTTCTTTCTCAAGTTGGTAATCTTCCGCGTTTCATGCTTTATTTGGATTTATCAAAATTTATCTGCCTTTTTCTGACCAACCTGTTACTTAGAGTGTCTTGGAACATGCTGTTCTTGGCAAAGAAAGCAAACTTAGATATTGGGCTATAACCACATACCAGCCAGTTGTAGTTACTTTCTGATTTCTTCAGTTTGTGTTTTTCTGATGGTTGGTTTATGTTTTGTTTGGTTTTTCTTGGTTTGGGGCTTTGTTTTCTTTTTTTTCTCTGTGACAGACGTGTTTTGTCGTAACTGATATTTCTTCCTGGGGTGTGTTGTAGGAATCAGTCATGCTGTTGATCCTCTGTCTCCCTTTCTGCTTGTCTCCCTCTCTCTGGTGACTCCAGGCCATATTTTTCTCCTTTCTGGAAAGGAATCTCTGAAAAGTAGGTTTTAATAATATCAAAAAAAGTTTATATTTGTATTGGGATAGTGCAAGCCTAAAAGTAATAGAGTAATAAAGGAAGTTTCTGCATTTAACAGCTGCAATTTTAAGGGCAGATCCTTTCAATTATCTCTAAATTAATGGCATGAATAGTACCAGGCTTAGTCCAGTTGCTGTCCATAACACATTTTTCTTAGGAAAGGCAATTATGATACGTTGAATCAACAATGAATTTGTGAGAAGGCCCAGTGGTAGTTTTCTGTGATTTTCTGAAGTCTTGTAGTCCAAATAAGAAACTGCAATCAGTGTTTGAGTGCAGAATGACCAGTAGTCAACTAATTCACTGCATTTTCAGCAAAAATATTAACTCCCCAGAGTAAGATAAATGTTGCTAAATCTAAATTAGCTATAACTATACCATTTATAATGCTATTTTAAATGAGCATCTCCCCAGATCACATGATAGTTATGAAAACTAGTTCTGTCCTGTCGAAAAATGATAGTTGTCAGCTGTAGTTTAATTCTGTGTAGTTTAATGGAATTACCTCTTGGGAGCTGTCTTGTAGGATAGGAACTAATGGAAGCTGCAGCCCTGTGTGATACTTTTAGGGGGAAACCCCATGAAGGAGTCAGCAACCAAGTTAAGTGGTTGTTAGAATATAGTAGAAATTGCCCAGCTTCTCTGTCTGATTAGGAGAAAATTTTATGTCTAGCTGCATCTTGAAGTACTGTATACAGTCAGATTTGTGATAGCAGACTTTTTATAGTTCAGATCATGCACCACAGTTAAATGATACAGAGGTAAATTACCTATCAGTAATATGAGACAACACTTAAAAGTGCAGGAAGTCAATGGGGTAAGAGCAGAGTGTGGATCCTCTGCTGTTTGTGAGGGAGGGAAGTGTAAGAAGAAGAGCTAGTATTACTCTTAAGTATTACCCTGAAAAATATGGAGAGAAAAAAAATAATGAAAATGTGGAATTGCAAAGATTCATGTTTCCTTCTGTCAATTATGTACGTGTCAAAACTGCTTACTTTCTAAGTATACTAAGAAGATTTTTTTCTGGAACCAACCTTGGTACTTCCTGTTTGTTCACCTTTTGGAATAGTATATTTAGTGATGTAATTTTCTGTGGAGCATTGTAAACCTAATTTATATGTAGGCAAGGAAGTATTTTTAAGCTATGTTTTCTCTGGTTGCATAACCACTAATGTAATTGACTTGCTTTCAGAGCTGAGCTGAGACCTTCTTAATAATTGGTTTTGGTTCAAAGCTGTTTGTGTATATTGCTGTTTTTGCAGATTAAAAAAATTAAATTGGGAGTGATTGAGGCACAGATAGTCTAAAGAAAGATTGGTGGTTGGTTTAGGCTTTCTTTGTTATGAAATATGTCTTGCAGACCAGGAGCTGATACGAGAATCCAAGCATTTACATGTGAAGAATGTTTGTATTTGAAATAAGATGAATAAATAATATTTAGTTTGTCTTTAATCTGTAGCCACTCCTCTCTCATCAAAGAAGACAACCCAGCTTTAGATTTCCTAGGTTTTTTGAAAACACTGAATGGCAGCCCCTAGTGAGATGTTGCCTGATTTCGCTCTCTGCTATTGTTCTTGCTGAAAGAGCAGGGAGGAGAAGCTCTGAGGCACACTGACAGTAATCTCTCAGCTTGGCACATTTACAATGAGAAGGGCTTGCTGTGTGTTAGGTTTAACATACCATACCTTGTTGTAATTACAAGTTCTAAGGAGGTAATGTCGGGTCTTTCATCCATTGGGGTAGATAAGTTACGTATCATGTGGTTCACAATGTAGCGTATGGGTTATTTGAGTTTTTTGAGTGCAAGTTTGTAAACAAACCTATCACTTGAGCAGTACTTATAATCTCAGAGCAAATATCTAAGCTTATGAAAATTTCCAGTGTCTTAGCCAGAACTCCTCCACTCCCTTTATTGTGCAAAATTTTGACAGTGCGATGTGTATCTAGCCTGTGCCTTTCAGTATTAATAGATACTTCCAAGCTCTTGATACCCCCAACCAACTGCAAAAATCTATTTATACGCATTTGCTCACTCTTGCTGGCTTGTTCCCTTTGGAACGCTACTGGAATTGTTCAGTATCATAGTGACTGTGAGGATGAGAATGCATGAACAGCTTATGGTGAGTTTAATAATTTTTGTACATGTTTGTGTCAAACTGGTGATTGTGTTTTAAAAGCAGGATTCTTTTGCTTTCTCTGTTTTGTTATTTCTATATAACACTAAAATTCCAAGGGCAAGTGGTTCACAGGTAGCAACAGGTTACTATCAGTGTCAGGGTTTTCCTGTTAATAGATTGCCTTATACAGTGTTTTCTGAAATTATTGGTTTATTAAGGGAGACTTCACCTAAAAGGAGTATCCCAGGAGGTCTCTCTCCCTGACTGTAGAGGTTTGTTGGGGTCTCAGAGGAACTTGAAGACAAGAGGATACCACAATTCTTTACTCAAAGGTCCATTCTTGGCATCACAGATGACGTAAGGATCCAGAGTATCTCAGTGTATGACACAGAAAGCAAGGTAAACTTAAACAGCAAGCACGTAAAGAACAGTGCCTTCAAGTGATTTGTATACTCTTTTGCTTTATCTGTAACACAATAATGGCATTGAAAAACTCAAGGCAAAGCAGTTTATTTTGTAAGCTTATCTACTGTCCATTTTGTGTGGCTTTCAAGAGGTGAAATGTAGATTGTCAAAAGGCCTGGGAAACAGTCAAGGCCAGGACAGCAGTAGGTGTTATGTGAAATAGCATTACTAAACCATGTCACTTCATGGATCAGATGTCCAAGGCAGATGTCAAACACGAGGTTAATGTGAAGAATTCAGGCCTACAAAACAAATTCCAGAAATGGGAGTTAAATTCTGCCCAAGCCTAGCAAGCTATGCAAAATTGGGAATCCTTGTTTTGGCTTCCTTCTTAGTTGTCTAGAAAATGTTAATGGCAGGGAATTTGAAAAAATCTGATCCAAAATTCTTGGACTCTGTTTGATTCAGATTATTTTATGGGTTACACATTCCTTCCCACCACTTCAACTTTTCCTGTGGAAAGCTAGTAAGTGTTTATAAGCTCTCTGCCTCTCTCATGCTCATTTTTGGCTTATTTTATACTTTTGTTTCTTTTGATAAAATAGCAAGTTGGACCTATGTTTAAGCACTTGCTCCTTACAGGGGAAGAACTGCTGGACGGTTTGTTTAGCTTGCTTATTTGTGGAAACAGTAGTTATGCACTCATGCATTCCCTAGTAACATCACCAATCAGTCAACCAGGAGATATGAGATACTGCAGATCTATTTCCTCAACAATTGCAAGATTTGACTTGTAATATGATCATTATACACAAAACTCTTTTGTTGTTGTTGTTTGTTGGTGTGTAGTTTTTGATTGTTTTTACTTTCTTTTCTAAGTGAGCTTAGAAGGGACCTCAAAGTATGATATGCCTGAGGGCTGCCATCCAGAGGGACCTTGACAGGAAGTGGACCTTATAAGGTACAACAAGGCTGAGTGCAGGGTCCTGCACATGGGTCAGGGCAACCCCCAGTATTGATGCAGGCTGAGGGGTGAGAGGATTAAGAGCGGCCCTGCTGAGAAGCACCTGGGGGTATTGGTTGATGAGAAGCTGAGCATGACCCAGGAATGTGTGCTTGCTACCCAGAAGGCCAACTTTATATCTCACTTTAGACATGATATTTAGACACATAAGCAATTGCATTGAAAATCTCACAGCAGATACGTAGTAGTTATGTTGTCTAAAATCTGGAGTTCCTTATACCTATGAACTATGCTTTTCTTTCTTGACTCTGATAAAAAGTAATTGTAGAGCATCATCTGAACATCCAAAATTGTCTTCTTTGTACTATGTAAGTGTGAGTTAAAAAACTATTGTTAACTGTTTATTGTGACCAAGTTGGAGATGTGTGTTGCTATTAATCCATCTTAACTAGATTAACAAAGTTGTCAGGTACACAATTAATAATGACTTAATTTGAATCATATAATCTAAACTTTATTTAGACTGTAAAAGGAAGAACGCTTTGCTGGTAACTCAAATAATCTTCATGTAGAATGGAGTATCTGTAGCAGCTCCTTGTGGAGAAAATCAAGAAGCCTATTGAATAACTTAAAGATGTCATAGGAGGTATCTAATGTTCTCCCTTTTCTAATGGTTATGGAGTAATAAAAATATGCAAGCTCTTAACATAATGTCAGTAAAAGTCTGTGAAATGAGACATTTCAGTAACGTATGATGTTCTTGAATTTTTGCCTTCTTTCTCCATGCACACAGCTAAGACTTTATGTATTGTCTAGACAATGGATCTTTATTTTATTCTGGCTTGAGAAGTGAAAGCATTGCTTCTGTGTGCTTTTGTACCTCAGGCTCCTAGAGGAATGACTGTAATAACTGTTGGATTTGACGTGTGGGCATCGTTCCACTGGAAAATGTGTTGGGATCTTTACTTTGTTTTTATATAATCCGCAACTGAGCAATACTGAATAATAGTTGTTTAATTGCTGTGTAGAAATCAATGTCTCTTTGTTTAGTTATATGTCTTGTCAGATTTAATTGTAATCATGTGGAATTTTTGGACTACATTACATGTATATATGTCAATATTTTTGATACGGTATGCTGGAGGGGTCTCAACATTTATAGATACTATAGTAAGGCATATACAAATGAATAGAAGATAAGCATGTTTTATAATTCTTGGGCACAAACTTTCATGGATTTTATGATTAAAAATAAACCCAAGATATTCACATTGGCTGTGATTTTTAACCTAGAGCTTAGTATTTGCCCTAAACGTTTTGAAAATAATTTGCAGTGTTGTTGGGTATTGCAGCAGTTTTAACAATATGAGATGCATTATGGCCAGTTGATGTACTACCTTATTCTGACATAAACTTAAGTTAAAGGAATATACCTGAGTGAAGCTTGGAGAAAGGTATGTTTCTCCCAAGTGTGGACCTCACATGTGTACAATATAAATGTATCTTTTCCTCTATACGGATGCATAGTTAAAGTCACTTAGCAATTTATTCTCATGTCACATTACATAAAATTGTGCTGTTATAACACAACTTAAATGTTAATGTTTTGAAGGTAATTTATGGGTTTCATGGGAGAATTAGTAATCGAAACAGTAATAGAATTGGAACCAGCTGTGGGAGCGAGATAGGAAATTGTCCTTCCTTCCTGCAGTAACTTAGACATGCTGTAATTTTTAACCCCCACCACCCAACCTTCACCCTATGGTTGTAGATCTTTGTATGACTAGCTGATGACTCCACCTTGCACCCCAGTTTTAACTCCTTATCCTAATTGATTAGTAAGTTTGTACACAATTGGAATGTTTATCAGTAAGTGGGACGGTATGCACAAATTTGTGACACTCTTAAGATCCCGGAGTAAACATTTGCATGAACACCTTTTTACAGTCGCAACTGGAGAACTATTGAAAAGTAGAGTCTGTGGACAACTCTCTCTCTCGAGATGTGATTGTTTAGTTTTGCTGACTGTAGCGTGTTTGCTAAGAATAATGGGATCCCTAAGGAATTTGAAGAACTTCACCAACATTGCTGGATAAAACCCTGTAGGAGATTCCTTATGATAGGTATTATTTATTCAAATTTTTCAGATGAGGAAACTGGGGTATGCAGGAATGAAATAAATTGCACAAAGTCAAAGGTAGAGGAGTGGTCCACGCCAATGGTATATAGTTTTATTTTTGGTCATTAAAACATGTATAATTTAAAAGAGGTGGCTCACTAATGGGGTTGCTGTTGTATTGAGGTTCTTATTCGTATCACCTTGATGCTTATAAAATTCTGTGCTAACATGATCACCAGAAGTCTTAAATAGAGCATCAGGCTCTTTTATGATGAGAGGAAAAATGCATTTTATTTCAATTGTAGCCATCTTTTTGGTTGTGTTAGAATTTTAAATCAGAAGTGTCTGATGACCTTAACTGCACTGCTTATAAAACTTGCAAAAGAATCAGCAATATTTCTCCTACTGCATATATTATTTTAATGTACTTCTGTAGATGTGTGTGTAACTAAAATTGCCTTTTACTGCATGAATTACGAAGGCTTAATAGTATCACTGACTTTTCAAATATGTAGAGGGGAGACTTTTTTTTTTGCAAAAAATGTTAAACTTTGTACATGTATGGTTTCTAAATTCTAAATCACTTCATAAATAATTTAATTTTAAGACAGAAGGTAAATCTGGGGAACAGTAAAGCTATTTTAGTGACTGAAAAACATCTAAAAATGTTCCAATTAGCAAAAGGCAGGATACTGCTTCTGGAATTCTTAGTGTAACCTTGGTTTTCATGGTTTCTCTTGGTGAGTCAAGTGAAAAAACTTTTTTTTTTTTTATTTTCCTATAGTTTGCCAAAAGGTGATAGTGACAAGAGTGTCTGTACAGTTTAGATAAAGGATGTTTTAGAGTGAGCTTAATGTAAATAATTAAGTTAACTGGGTAGCAAGCTGAAAAATTTTACACACTAATGAAAGCTAGGTTCAGTCTGCTCCTGCATCCTATGTTGTTTTCTTGGATTCTTTCATGTGGGTCTTCTAGAGCATATTCTCTGTGGTAGAAATCCCACATGGAATCTGTGTGATTCAGAAATTCTTATCAAACTGAATGTGAAATATGTGCCTGTGTAAGTAAGGCCTGTTTGCATCTGAACTAAGCATTTGGCACGTAAACTCCCAAGAGTTGGAAGTTCACAATTACTGCCCTTTCTGATTTCAGGACTAAGCTATTCTTTGGTTACTTGCCCTGTTGAGCAGAACTTTCAGACTGAAGATGTTAGTTGTGTGTTTGTTTTCTTTCTCCTCGTTGTCAGCTGATCTATGGTTATGTGTGCTCTTTTGCTGTTTTGGAGCAGATATTAGTGTTTCTTTATGTCAAAATCAAATAGTCTATTTAGCTCTAAAGAGTAATCTTAATAAAGGATATTTCTGACTGAAAATGCTAATGATTTTTTTCATTCTTAACATGGTAGGTAGTAGTAATTTTGTGTATCTTATTGCTGTGGTAAAACTGTCTTGACTGAACATGTGTGCTTTTTGGTGGTATGTGGCAGTTGTGCATACTGTTTTAGCAAATACAAAGGATTTGTATTTAAATGCATTTGAAACTGAGATAATAAAGATTAAATAGGTGGTTATGTGAGCAGAATGTAACATATCTGAAATATCATCAGAACACTCACCTTAAGTAAGTTGGTGTCCCAGAAAGTGCAAAGGAAACTTGAATGACCACAGGCAATTTTAGATGTCAATCAGTTTTATCAGTGATTGCAACTCGCTTTAGAAAGTCCTCAAGAGAATTTCTGTGGTATACATTGTGAGAACAATCGCCCAGGTCATAAATATTAATGTAAACTATGACTTCATAAATCAAGGGCTTGTTACAGATTTAGAAATGGCCTGAATGAGATTTTAGAATCAAAATGAAAAATAGGAACCTCCTGAAATCTATCTAAAACTATCTTCCAGGAGACGCATTGGGCAATTTTTTTGCTGTACTTTTGAAGTATGATGTTTATCTAAAAAAGATATTTGCAAACCATGATGAAACTCTTACTTGCAATACCTTTTCTAAATTGTTAAGCCTTTGGAGCCTTTTCAGAAGGGGTCATACCAGTAAGTGTTATGAAAGGGAAGAGGAGATTTAACTTTTTACCTGTTGTGTCTGGGAACAGTCTCTGAATTACCGTTTGACCTATCATCTAATAAAATATGTTGTATGTGACCTATAATAACATTGCAAATTTATTATTTTTAGGCAGTCGTGTTGGAAGGAAGATTTAATTTAAGGTCTTTCCCCTTGCTGGTTAAACCTGACAAAACACTTTGGTTCAGAGCATAAGAAAAAATTTAATGAGGCTGTGAATTAGGTGATGTTGAGAGAAGCTAGCCACAGGACTGTTTCCATATTGAATAAATAAATTTACTTCTTGTAGGCATTCTAAAGGAAGTTAATCTAATAAGCACCTCCTTAATTCTTGAATGCACCCAGGAGCTGTGCATTATTGGCTCTTGTTAGTCTTCCTGTACTTAAAATGCAAGACATAAGACCTGTAGTGTTTTGACTGTTACCTGAATTAAAGGATAAGTGGGAGAGACAGCATTTTGTAGGGCCCTTCGAATATTTCTGTTAATTTTGAAGGTTTGCATTTGTCATGGAGTTATGAGTTATCTATGTTTTTCCATGAGTAACAGATATTGTGGGTGTTTCATGCGAATATCAGCCAAGATGATTCATACCAGTGTTTGCATGTATCCTCCTGTTTCCCATAATATTTTCATTTTTCTTTATCTTTTTCAGGCCAAAATTTTAGATAGTGCATGCACAGGCCCTGATTCATCTAACCTAATCAAGGCACCTATGTTAGGAATTTAGTTGCCTTGCACTCCCTGAATAATTCATGAAGAGGAAAGGTCTCCAGATGATTCAGTTTTTTGATACACTGATTCTTCTTCTGGAGATCTGTCTTTTTGGAGAGTGCATAGGAAGGCTGAAGTAAGTGTTTTCCATGTTTAGATGCATCATATTCTGAAACTTAGATTATATGAATCTGGGCCAAACTGAGCTTAATAACCTGAAAGTTTGTATCAGAATACATCTGTCAACTCTAACACCTAAAGGAGAGGAAATTAAAAGTTGTTGAAATGTCCTTTCAAATCTGGATGCTTCCTTCCGCATGCAAGTTTGGGGATAATACACTCCTGTTTCTATTTTTCTGTTGCTGTAAAACAGCGTCTTAGCCATCTTTCACATTGTGGTTTGTCATAGTCCATCTTTCTCTTGAGTGTGCACTTGTGCAACCTGACTGTACATCTTAGACATTTATTTTCTGTTTAAGTTATGGAGGAAAATTAACAAAAAATTGTGGCTTGGAGAACCTGCCCATTTTAGAAGTCATATGGTTTTAATTAGTGTGTGAGGAGTAACTTGTGGAAAAAGACATGAACATCAGTGTGTGTTGGTTTGCAAAATTAGTTTAGAAAAGAACAGAAAAAAATCAGTTTAAATTCTTATTGCTGTCTTCAGCTTTCACTACTGTCATGGAAAATTCAACTGGGTGACGAAGAGCTTAAAACATTTTTCTAGTCTGAAAAGAGGAGTGAAACATGTTTTATTCCAAATTGTTGAAATACTCCCCTCCACAACCTTTTATCTTCCTTCTAGTATGGTTTCAGACTCAATATTGAAGGATGGAACAACATTCTATTATCTCTGTTCATCATCACCAGAACAGTCTCTTGATTTTATTCACTTATACAGATGTAGCATTTATTGAAGTTGGATGTGAGGCAGAAAGGAAAAGCAGCATGTTTGTGGCTCTGAACTTAACTGCAATACAGGGAGGTTGTGGAAGTGTCCCCCTATGAAGTTTGATGGAATCCTGTAACTTCTTTCCCCTGAAAAGAGAAGCATTTGGGTTGTATTTTAGGTCATGTTTGAGAGAGAATACTTGAACTTCTAAACCAAACACATTTGATACAGAAATTAGCAAGGAACAACAAGTGTGATTTGCTTTTGTGTTTTAACTTCTAAAATAAAAATAGTTTAAAGCCTTGTGCTGCTGGTGTTAGCATGCTGTTGTGCCTAGATACTGCAGCAGTTGGATCAGATCTCTGTGATGCTGTTCTAACAGCTTAACTGCACAGTTCAGTGGTTTTCTGTGTACTTTTTTCTGTCTAGACTGAAGAACTTGTGATGCTGCTCCTCCCTGCTTCGGGAATGACTGTGTCAGAGGTCCCATCCTTTCTGTTGTGATTGTTCATGAGTTGTCTTGCTGTTTGTTTTATTCTTAAAATCTCTTAAGAGCATTTTCTTTCAATATGTTACATGATTTACAGCACGAACATTTTTATTAGGACATTGTAATTTCTCTTTTTAACTACTCCTGTCACTCTTGATTACTCTCTTTTTTTAATCATGCTTATTACTTTGAGCTCTTTTCTGGAGAAGAATGGAAGATACGGAAAAATGTTACTATCTGGTCACAAGGCAGAAGATTTCAGCACTGTCAGTATGTATGCTGGAGTCTAAAATAGAAGCCTTTCAAAGGCTCTTAAACTTTCCTGCTCCCACCACCTCACCTCCAGCAGTGTGCCATTTTCTTTTCCATTCAATACAGTCATTTTGGAAGGTTTTAAAAAAAACCTCAAGAGAACATGAACCTGACTTATTTCAACAAAATGCTTGAAAATAGAAAGTTGTTTTTTCTTAAGTGCCAGAAGGCCTGGGATTTGCATGATTAAAACATGGTTTTCTGCAGGGAGGCCTTCGTTTGGGAGTTTGAGTTGCTGCAGTTTCTTAAGTAGATGAGGGTAATTCCATCACCATTTGACACTACAGTTTTTTGTTCCACTCCCACTTCCACCAGCTATTACTGCTGTCCATTAGGAACCCAGTTGCTCCATCTGTCTTCTAGTGTGGAAGCAATCATCTGTGTCAGAACACCTATGTTAAATTTGTTCTGTGAAACACGCAGTTTCACCAGAAATGGAAAAAACTCGGTGAAGTATAGCTCTTGCCTCCTTTTCTATGCTCTTGCTCATGAACAGACAGCATCTCCCATGTGGAATGTACCAGCAGAAGGCATTTTTTTAATATAGTACTTAGAGGTATTTAAAGTAAGTGGTAGGCAAGCCAACTTTAACCTCTTCTCCTGCTTAAGACAGGGGAAATGCTCACCTTGAGTTTAACCACTTGTAGTTTTGCATGTTTTCTCTTCGTGCTGTACCACAGCTCTGCTCCCACAAATGGGAAGTCTCTTCCAAGTCTTCAGCAGGGTAACATAAGATCTCGAAATCATCAAGAAAGGCAGCATTTTCTGTACTGGAATCTAAGAACAATTGCAAACATAGATTACAATTTAACAGAGGAAACAATACAATTTTTTAGTCTTGCAGGTTCCCAGAAGAGTGCCCTTTTAACAGCCTGGTGTGTCAAAGATTACCTATAGCTTGCAAGGCTCTTTCACACAGGATAGTTGCCATTTAGTAAAATAAAGACCTCTGCAAACAGAGCACTAGAGGTACTTTTGGGCATAAGTGCATCTGGTTGGGCCGTGAAAAGGTGAGTCATTTGAGGACCTATATTCTAACTTGTAGGGGTATTTTTAGCAGGGGAGAGAGGTTGGATTCTAATGGATGAATCTATTTATTTTTCACAAAGTGCAGTTTGCGTTACTCTGTATGTGAGATCAGCAGACTATGTCACTGTGGAATTTACATTTTGTTTTTCATAGTCTGCTTTTATCCATTTAAACCTGTGAACATAATCTAATGGTCATTCTAAAGTAATTCTAAAATTACTTCAGTCATTCTAAAGTGAATTTTGGATGGTCAGTCTATTAGGCTAACTGATGGTAAAGGTTGAGGTGTTTTTTAATTTTGAATTCCTTTCTCTGATGATGTTTAGTGATTATTTTTTTTTTTTTGATTTCTGTAGGACCTAGCTTTCTCCCCAAGCCAAACATATAGTTTGTCATAAAGATACTAGCCCATTCTTTTCCCACCTCATGTATCCCTCTGTCTTCTGCCAAGGCTAGATGATTATTGTTGCCCATATTCACAATCCCAAGGATATAGAAGGATATCTTGTAGGATGTAGAAATCTAGATTTTAACTAACTTTTCCTTTTTGTGTCTGTTCTCCCACTTCTCTAGTTCAACCTGTGTAATTGATTTATGTGATTTTTTGGTTTTGTTTTTGATTTTTCTCGAGCGTTCTTGGAGATGCTGATCTAGTTTCAGCCTGTGGTTTCTAGTGACATGTTTTCCAAGTGTTGCTTGAGGATAAGGAAGCTCCCAAAATGAACAAGAGAGAAAAAAATTCACGGTATTCAGGGACAGTGGTGCAGTGAATAGAAGAGTGTTGTCAGGAATAGGAGCTTAACAGTCAGCTAGGGATTGAATTCCCTGAAAAAATGTAACTACAGGCTGCAGATGTGATGCCTGACTTGCGGTGTCCCTTTACAGAAATTATTTAAAAGGTAAGACTTTTTATTTTTCAGAAGAACTGTAAACTCTTAGAATACACAGTTTCACAGATTTAATATATATTAATGTTATGTTAGCCAGGGAGTTGAGAATTTTTGTAAAAATATGAGGAGATATGTTAACACCAAAACTGTTTTCCTTTGTTTCTGCTGAAAGAAATTTAGCACATTGTCTTTTCCTGATATGGATTAAAAAAAAAAACACAAACAAACAAACAAAAAAACAAAAAAAACCCCAACCAAACAAAAAACAGAAAAAAAAAAACCCCAACAAAAAATCCTGTAAAAATTTCATCTCATCTAGATTTAATTACAATACAGATTTTCCAGAACAGCATTAATGAAATGTTAAAATCAATTTATATAGACTTAACAGCTGAATTCCAAGCAGCAACTGGAAAGCCTGGAAATGCAGTTACACTTTGGGCAAACTGTATCTTGTCCTTTTTTCAGACTTATAGTAGTATTCCAATATACGTGGAATCCTGATGTTCAAATCAGCATTAAATGTATTAACTATATTTTCCTTTAAGAGTATGAAAAAAGCATTCCTTATTCTTTGGAATGTAATAACTGGAAAAGTGGTAATTGCATCTGATTTTTGTGTGTGCATATAGGCATTTGTTGTAATAGGTCAGAGACATTTATAGAATTCTCGGTCATTTAGGAAGTTCCTAGTTACTAAAACAGAATAAGATACCTTGTTTTTTTGTAAATGTTTGGCTGATTTGAAGATGTTATGCCAAGATATGTTCCTGGAAGTTGTTATCTTAATTTTTTGTTTTGAATAATCTAACCAGTTACTTTAACTGTCAGGCATCCCTTGGACACTGCAGAGCATAGCACCACTAGCACTTGCCAAATGGCTGACTTTGGGGCTTAAGCTGGTTGATTTATCAGGTGGCAGAATGTATTCCTATCTGTTGTTCTCCCTTGAAGGTAACCAGCCAGAGCGGTGTTTAACATGAGCGCACTGTAAAGAAAAAATGAGTTTTGTGTGAGTGCTTCACTCCTCTCATTAAAAGAGGGATTTGATTGTTGTCACCTGAAAGAGCTAGCAATTAAAATTAAATAAAATTGTTCTAACACATTTTGTTCATTAATAATATTTTGTTTGAATTCTTGAAAAAATTCTTCAAGGAGTTAAGATACCATGTCAAAATTAAATGTAGTACTGACACAATATAGACAGTATATAGTACAATACCTATCTTTTTGGTAAGGTATGTGAAATGAGCAACCTTACAGTATTTGGATAAGTGGATTGGAATACAAAGCTAAGCATCCTTGCAGTGATTACGATGAGTACCACCAAAGTGCTGTTTTGCCTTCCATCAACGGATGGTTTCTGTGAAAGTCTTTGATTCACAGAGGTAGTACATCTTTTGTTGTGGGTGATAGCAGTATGAATCTTGGAAGCTGTTTGTTTCCTTTTCACAGTTCTGTTTTTATGGAATGTGCTTAGATGGCAAGTACAGGCAGTTGTTGAGCAGTTTTTTGCATCCCAACAACAGCAAATACCAATTGATAGTTCAGGGAATGACGAGGCATGGAAAACTTGATTTATATTTTAATTATACCTTTGTCTGGGTGCTTCGTAGTGCCAACTGAACAGTGAACTCATTTTCATAATCACAGCTTCACTTGGGAATTCTGTGTTACACCTGCTTCTCAACTTGTAAACCACTGAGTCTATGGAAGTGGCTCTTAATGCTGTGTGGTCTATACCTTTCACATTGTCATGTGTAGCTACTTGTAAACTTTTACTGTTACCTTTTCAGATTAGGAATGGACCACAGTCCCATAAATGTTTTTTCCTCAGGTGCATGTATGATTTCCATGCTCGAGTTCCCCTTCAAATGCCTGTGACTGTTGAAGATGTGTGTATGCTGTGAATGTGGAAACAGAGGGCGTGAGTCTTTTGCTGGCTTACCTCTGTGTATATATGTGTGTGAAAAGGGAAAGAAATTACACAGTTGTTTTTGGAATCAGAGCTGTTCTTAGTGGCAAGAAGTTAAGTTAGAAGAAGGGTGGTTTTGGCTAAACCAAAGATAATGAAAATTTCAGTTTTATTGGAGAAATACAGCTGAGAGAACTACAAGATAAAACAAGTGTAAAGGAGATCATCCTGATGCTGTAGAGGCTGTGGCAAGCATGAAAGAAGGGGAAGGAATTGGCACAGATGGATAAGGAAGGCGATGTAATGTATAATATAAAGTGTGCTTAAAATTTTATTAAATTTTATTTTAAAATTTTATTTTAAAATCAGAGTTTTACAGTAGAAAATTCTAACAAAGATGTTGGGCATCAAAATGATAGACTATGTCTGTTTTAGGAAAATTAGTGGTACCAGACTAATGAGCATTTTGATAATAACGGTTCAACTGACCTTTGTAGAACCTTGCAATCACTTAACTGTCTTCGGTACGTTTCTTTCTGTGTAAATTAACTATTTTCGTATTTCTGTTACAGGTATTAGTGTGCTGTGTTACACATTTCAAACTGTAATTGCTTTTGATCTGTATGTTCCTATTAAATGAAGTTCCCTGAATTACATTGACTATGTTATGGCTGCCATCAAAGTGGCAGTTGTGAAGACCCATGAGAGCTGAGGTTAACGGCATGAATGGAAGTGGGAAGCTATCCATTATCTTAATAAACAACATAGATAACTTGTCTCCTGTAATGAATTTCTAAATTTTTTTCATTAATTTTGTTAACTTCATAGAGTCTTTTATTGGAAAAAGCATTGTAGAATAATGATGGGTTGAGGATTGACTGAATCACAATTCAGTTGTTAGATAATGGTGATTAAGAATCAAAGAGAATTTTAATGTTTTCTGAAGAGGAAAAACAGGAAATATTTTCCTGGTTTTGTTCTTTATTAAAGTAGTCTCATACTTTTTTTAACAATTGTGTTTCATACTTTTAGGGGAATGTCCGTGAAAATAAAAATCTGGAATCAGTCTCTTGTTTCTAATTTCCCCCCTGCTTTCTCCTCCTCAGGTTATGGCTGGTGTGAGGGAAACATTGCTTTTACATCTGTTGCAGATTTTTGGGGTTTTGTTTGGCTGGGGTTTTTTTTTGTCATAGCATTACTTTCATGGAGGTGGATTTTCTTTCTTTTTCAGAACCCTGTCAAGAAAATTCCAGATTCTCATGAAATTACACTCCAACATGGGACAAAAACAGTAAGTGATAACACATTTTAAACACTTATTGTTTTTCTAGAACTGAGCCAGCCTATGAAATAAGTTAAGGAATGTTTATTGTCACCTAAAGTTCAAGAAGCTAGTTCTTTCTTACTATGTTATTTTAGTCTAGCTCTTTTTTTATTGCAATTGAAAGTGTGTTTTAGGACTGCCTCTTCATTTTCTTGTATTAACCCGAACGTGGCTCTGTTGGACACAATTCACAATTGCAGTCTCATTTTCGATGTCTGTTTTGTCAAGTATACTCTCTGCAATTGTTAGAGTTCCTTTCAAGGCTAGACCTTCCTAATCTAGACCTTTGTTTGACTGGTCATGGATCTTCAAAGAGAATGTTATTACTGAAGTTTCTAAGACTTCTTTGTAGCTGAGGAAAGGTCTTTGTCATTCTCCTTGAGTCTTTAAGTGCCTTTTATACACCATTCTCAATTTCTTGAAACTTTGTCTTTGACTGCATCTTTTCTAGGTTTCACCTCCAACATTGCTCCTTCACTGCCTTTGAAAGAACCACTGTCCAACTTGGAACTACCATTTCTTTGTTCTCAATATTTTTATCTCTGTGTAGTCTCGTCTTCCAACACAAATTCAACTGCTTTTTTGTGCTGACTGATCGAAGGTCAATTTTTATAGACTGGAACTTATTTTCTGGCCATGAATAGCCCTCAATGTATTCCCAGATCTTTTTCCCTGTATTCTTCTTTGGTCATTTAAAAAGCTGCTGCTGTTCGTCCTCTTCAGTTTAGGACATGGCTTAGACTTCAATGAGAAAATAATACTAGATTTCTTTTATTGTTATTGTATCCCTATCAAAGCACTGTTAGCTAGTTAACAGAATTCTCACTCATGGCATTCCTAAGAATTTTGGGGGGGTGTAGGGGGAGGGAGGAATACAAAAACTAGGAAAATGCTTTATCATGAGGTTTTAAACACTCTCAGGAAACATATAATTTTCCTGTATTGGATTTTTAAGAAAACTCATGGATTAATTTTCTGTTCATCTAACTAATATAATCATACACTTAAAAATTTAGCATTCAACAAAATTAAATAATTGTTTTAAATCACAAACTTATTAAATTAACATCTGTATCAAATTAAAACATTAAACATCAATAATTTATGAGTAAGCTTTGAATTTTAAAAAATTTTCTTAATATTTGTTGTACACTTATAAAGAAATTTTCTAGAGTCTTAATAGTAAAGGTAATAAATGTTTTGTATAAGCTTTCAAAAATAGTTATTTTCATAAGTGGCAGTTCATTAATCTGGCATCGAACTTTGTGATCTGTCATGCAGTGTGGAGAGGTGATAAGGCTTAACCGTTTGTGTTATCATAGTGCTAGGCATATGGATGTAGAGGGAGGAGAGGAAGAAAATAACAAGTGTGTTATAAATGAAAATAGAAAAATATTCTCTTAAGACCTGTAAAAGATGCGCTGTACTACACTAAACAGCAGCATAGTGGATTTTTATGCACAGAGTGCATGTAACTTCTTTATCTACTGATTTCTATGCATACGAGGATTTACTTACTAACATACTAGTGCAAACCAGTTTCCCATTTTACATGTGACAGTAATTTATTTTGCAGTATGTCTTTTGAATACGTTTCCTAACAAACTTAATTATGTGAAATTTTTGAATGATTTTTCTCTAAATTAAACAGTAAATTTTTTGATGGCTACTTAAAGCATATGCTTCTAACTAAAAGGCTTTGTAAAGTGGAAGTTACAGTTGTGGAAGACTTCTGAGGTATTTTGACTGCATGAGAGTGCAGCTGTCATCACCCCGAGAGCAGAGGTGAATTATAATGTGGGTATATATAAAACAGTTGGATTAGTCTGGATGCAGTGAATGAAATACACTGTTGAAAAAAACAACTCTTCTGTAGAATGACTATCTTTTTTTTTTTAGTTTGTTTTAGAATGATGAAACTACTTACCCATGTCATTGCACACCCAAGTAGGGGTGCAACTTTGATATCCTGATACCAGTGTTTCACCCCAAAGTTTTAAAATACAGTCCTCTCATTATGTTTGTACAGTGTACTGTATTTCAGCTAAACTTATGTATCCCATCTGTACCTCCTCAATCTAATGAACATGGGTTTGATGATGACTCTATTCCTGTGCAGCTGAAAAGTCTCAGAAAATATTTCCCAAGCTGGACAGTCTTTCCAGAAACCTGATTAATTTCCTGGTTGCCTTGCTTGTACAGTGTCATAAGAGTTAATGTTCCCAATGAAACATCAAGGATATTTTTTTTTTTCTCCTGACACTTTTGATACATAGGTGGGTATGAGAAAGAATATATGATCAGAGGTATTCTGAACAGGGTGCTTTCTGTTGTCTTATATCACAGCTGGTCCCTTGTAAAGTAGTTACTGTAGAATAGAACACTTGAGTCTGTTAATTGAATGCGTGATTAGTCTGGAGATGCCCAATTTTTCTGCATGTTAGAAACCATGAATTAAGTTAATAGGGTTCAAAATTTGCATTTAAATGGTAAAAAGGGGCTTTTTTTTTTTTTGAAACACATAAGAGGTTGCATCTGTTCCATTTGAAAATCAAGTATGTCACAGTGACATACTAAGTGAAGTTTAATTCATTCATAGGAATAACACAAAGTGGTACAATTAAACATTTGATTCAGGGAAGTAAACTTTTGCAATGAGATTATTAGAAAGCAAGCACTCTAACTTTTCTTGGTTGTCTTCAGTGGCTTAGATCATGTAATTTCCATTCTCCCTACTGCATCCAAAGTACTCAGGCATAATACAGAGTAGAAAAAATTCAAAACCAAAATAAAGTGGATGTATTTTAGGAAGAAACTAGCACACTGCCTTTTTTTTTTTTTTTTTTTTTCTTCCCTTTAGTAGTATTTTACATTTTTATGCCACCTAAAGAGCTACGGGGGGAGGGGAAAGCTTGAACAATCTTCTTTTTTTTTTGTTTTTTTTTTCTTCTTTCTGTGTAGGTTTCTGCTTTGGGGTTGGATCCTTCAGGTGCCCGTTTGATAACTGGTGGATATGACTATGATGTTAAATTTTGGGATTTTGCTGGAATGGATGCATCTCTCCAAGCTTTTCGGTCACTCCAGCCTTGTGAATGGTAGGCATGAAGACTGTCTTTTTCATCGAAGACTGTGTCTATGTTAAGCTCATAGTAGAATGTGCAAAAGCCTTGTAAGATACCTTGTTTAAGATGCTTTTGTATCCCATTGTACTTTTTGTGGTAAATGGAATGTGAACCTAAGAACTTGTCTGCTTATATCTTTTCATGCTTTTTCTGATGGCTTGCATATTTTCCCCTTTTAGAAAGTTGCATGTGAATTTGCAGATGTAATTGTTACTAGTATATCAGCAAACAGGTTTTGAAACTCTCAGACACAGATTGACTTTCATACTGGTAATCTGAATTAATAGATGACACTTTACATATGTACTGTGCTTGTATAAAATTCATCAAAAAGAAAAGAAAGTTAAAACAGTTGATCCCTTTGTGGAGAGCCTCTGTAATTGCTGCCAGTATTTCCAAGTGAGGGGGTATTGAGTTTTCATTAAATACTCTGTTTCTGAAGTCACTGGTCCTTTGCATTGCACCAATAATTGAATAGCTACATAGTGTGCACTAGAAAAAGTGTAAGTCTATTGTCTTTTTTTAAAGGAAAAAAATCTATATATTTATTTACATTTATATATTTTTATATATGTATACATTTAAACAAAAATACAGGAAGCATTTTTAGAGAGTGATTTCTGTACTACCCATACTGTTCACTGGTAATTCAGCCAGTAAATGAGCTGAGGTAATTTGTTCATTCCAGAGAATTGGAACACGGAACTTCTTCACAAGAGGTGCATGTCTCATGCACCGTGCAGTTTCAGATAAACACATTCATTAATTAATAACACGGTTGTTCTAGCAAGGTACCTTCTAATGTCTGACTAATATGGTGCAATTTATAAGATACTTTGGTACTCTTAAAAAAAGAGATTGGTATTTATTATGTGCAGTAAGTAGTCCTTAGAGTGTCTATATTTAAGCATTATTGTCTTAAAAAGCTACAGCTGAATTTTGGTCAGTTTGGAAGGTTAGAATGTGTATGACTAATTTATAGTTGTGCCAAGAATCTAGATAATGAAAGATGATAAAAAGATGGGGCTGCTAGCTGAAAATTACTAAAATAGAAAGGGATTCTACTGGTGTTCTAAACTGTGAAAAATCAGGAAAATAAAAAGTGTGCCTTGATTTGTTTTGCAGTTCTGACATCTTTGACAGACGTATCTTGTTATAACAAACTGGTGCATGGCATGTTTACTTTGAAAACATTACTTAGTAATGTTTACATAGTAAATATGCTGCTTTGTAGAATTCCATTTTTTTTTAATTTCAAATGTTAAGTCAGAATCACACTTTTCTAGCATGAGATTTGTTGACATGATTAGTTAGCAGGGTACTAATGGTATTTTCCTTTTCTCTGTCATAACTGAGCACTAAGAAAAAGCTGACAGTCTTTACTACCACAGTAGGAGATTATTTTAACTGAAGCATTTCCAAATTGAGTGAAAGATGACTTCTAAATTTAGTAGTACTTGGTAATAATGGTATGACATAACTATAGTATAAAAACCACAAGTCCAGTGTACATGCATGTCTCATTTCAGGGAAAACGGCTTGCAAATACATTTGTAACCTCCTTTTGGCAAAAAATGATGGTAAAATACGAGCCTAAAGTGCTTGTTATCCCTGACACTGTTCCTTTATTGTGTTATAAGTATCTCATAAGTATTTTTATATGAATGTTCTTGGTAAAATGTACATTCTTTTGGTTTGAGTATGTTGAAGTATAAATGAAAACATAAAGATATAAATATAAAATAATATTAAAAATATAATTGATCAGTGAAAATTTTAAAAATTTCATTTATGGTGCAAGTCTCGTACTAGATTTGAAGTTTTAAAAATATATTATTTATGTACCTCTTCTGTATTTTTTTGTAAACATAAAACCGGAACTATAGCTCTGTCTACTAAAAAGATCCAAACCTAAGGAAAAGTTATTTCATGCTGACACTGAGTCATGTTGGTCAGCACTGTGTGGAATATTATATAACCTGTGCCTATGTGTATGTATATTATATTAATTTTTTCACTCTGAAATTTACTGCAAGGAGTATTAGAATTCACAAACCTTAATTTGAAAGAATTCTGAGTAGTCTTGGTTTGGAAGCTTTAGGTGTTAGCAGAAATTCAGTTCTGGAACCATAAATTTAATTTCATTTTAAGAATAAAAATGCCTGAGAACAATTCTGTATTGTCCAGACTCTGTTTTGTACATAGTATCATGTTACTTTGTTAATTTCTCCTTGGATTTGGGAGGCAAGAAAAAAAAAAAAAGAGAGAGCCTGACAAAAAACTAATACCTGAAAGTCACACTTTGATGTTAAAGGCAAAGGCAAGGGTAAGGCAGAGCTGTGTTACGTGTGTAGAAATTATTTGTCTGTCATGACTCTACCCATGTATGTAGCTCTGTTCTGCTGGGCCTGGCAGAAAGTACTGGGCATGTTTGGCAGCTTTAAACCAAAATTACTTTGATTAATGCTATTAAAGGAAACTATTTTTGTAAGTTTCCCAAGACTTTAACATTAATAAGAACCAAAAATGTCTTCTTAAAAAAACTGCCTCTGCAGAGCCTCACTCTTGGTCATACTCCAATAAACATCTGAAAAAGCAGTAACTTCTGGGGCTGTGCAAATACTTTGCTTATAAAACCAATTTTTGGATATTACTTTAAAAGTAGTATTGTACAGTCACAAAGGTGGGTTTTTTTTCCTTTAGATAAAGGCCGTGGAAATCTTTTTTTCTCAGACTAAATTTTCACACGACTGATTTGATGAATTGTTTGTTATGTTCCCATTGTGCTAGGTGCCATAAAATCAGGTGCTTCTCCTTGTTAGAAGAAACTGTAAGATTAAAACAAAATGTGTTCAAATGTGCTGATATAGGACTACAAAGAAGCAATGAGACAATGTTGGTCAAATTATGGACAGTGCTGTGTTAACAGTATTAATGTTTTTAGTTGTAATTTCAGTATTTAAGTGTCTGAAAAACAGAAAACTCTGTGGGCCTTTATGTATTGTGGATTCTGTCGTAAATCAGATTTTACTTCTGGGCAAGCTGCTTGGTCATATCTAGTGGCCAAATCCTCTTCATGCATGAGGCATGCATCAAGCAAAAATAATCTTTTAGCGTAGTTTTAAAATGTTTATCTTTGATTCATACACTTCAACAATGAAAAGTGAAAAACATGAATCTGTGCTTTGGAGATGTGTTGGGTATTTTCTTTTGACAATTTCAGCATTAGAGTGTGAGGAATATAGCCAGGTAAGTACTTCATTCTGTACGAAGTACTCAGGTGGGCCTCAGGAATATTTTGAGTATATTATGCACCATGTGATACAGCAAGAGCACTCTGAAGTACAGCTAGGGAAAATTTTTAAATTCCTAACATACGCTTGTTGCTCTAAAGATGAAGCTGGTGGATTCTTTAGGCTAAATTTATCAGTTGTCTGCAGATAATATTCTACAGTTTAGATATTGTTTCTTGTATGGGTTTCTTTTTATTTTTTTCCGTGTTTCCTATGAGCTTAATGTGACTGGCCTTCTTTCCCCTCTTCTGAGCAAGTATCCATTTTTGTTCTTGAGGCTTGGGATGCGTATTCAGGCATTGGCTGTGATGTGTTTCGGAAATTCCCGGATTTGTGCGTTTCCTTTCTACTCAAATTTGGAGTTTATAATACTTCAGCCAGTTTGGCTGCCAGTTTGTATTACATAATAGCGTGTTTGAAGCAATTTTGGGCTTTTGAATCATAATGTAGTCAGTTTTGCCAAATGTTTTTTGAATAAGAAACTTATGCTTAGTTTACATTGCTATGATCAATGCAGAACTTTTAAAATAGGTCTTACAATGTTTTGTGTGTTTTGTTTAGTAACTCACAGTTTGAGGACAGATTTAACAGGTAATAGCTACTGCTGAGTCATTCGTGAAGCCACTACCATATAAGATGTTAAATTATTAAGTTACAGGTTGCGCAGTCGGTTGTTGATCATCTGCGTGTTAATTTTACTGATGTGAAATTGTGTTAAAAAGTAGATTCCTTAAAGTTACTAGGATTTGAATGCACATGATTATGTTCTTCACCGAAAGGAAGATACTCCTTTGAGGACAGTCTGAATGCCATGGGAATCCAAATCTAGCTGGCAAATGCATTCCAGTCCTTAATTTGGAGTTAATTTAGTGCAGACATGAAGCATTAATATGAAGTCATGTTCTTGTGCACATTCTGTTAATGTGCCAGGATGTAAATTCTAGCAGATGTGAGGCGGATGAACTGCTTTGCAGTCTTTGCCATCCTTGTGGTGGAGTATAGCCTGGTAGGGGATCAAAGGGATAACTGCTTCAGATACAGCAGCTGCGGTGAGCTTAGTTCATAAAGCAGAATGCTGAGAGGTGCTGATGTTGGAAATGGTCTTCTCACTAATCAACCTTCTTCCCACTTTCCGTTAATCATTTTTGTCTTCTTGAAATTATTCCGTGATGTTTCTCCCCAGTATTCTCTATCAATAGAAGATATACGTAAGAAAGGTTTCCCAGGGAAGCTGTGAATGCCCCGCCCCTGGAGGTGTTCAAGGCCAGGCTGGATGAGGCTTTGAGCAACCTGGTCTAGTGGGAGGTGTCCCTGCCCGTAGCAGGGGGTTGGAACTAGATGATCTCTGATGTCCCGTCCAACCAAAGCCATCCTATGATTCTATTAAAACCTTTACAGCATATGAGCAGTCATCTAATACATAGTAGACTAGGCAGATTGTTATCTACGGTCATGTTTCCAGGGTTGATGGTATATTTAACTTTATCTAAGGATTCTGAAGAAAATGTAGCCCTGAACATAGAAAGATGCAAGAATGCTGACATATGACTAATTTCCTGCTGTACAGTGGAGTTTTATGTAGGACTGAAACATCCTTTTATGGTAATTTATAGATTACTGTAAATCTTTTGAGAAAATGAAAAAGAACTTTCATCCCTGAAAGCTGAATCTGACACATACTATTGTTCGCTTGGAGTTATAAGGCCATTCTTAAAGTTAAATATCTTTGCCAGAAGTTACATTTTAGATGCCAGCTTTGTAAATAATATTGTTTGGTGTGCTGTGTGGTTGAAGAAGGGAATGAGACATGTACACACAGAGGAATAAAAAGCTTCAATCCATTCATGTCAGATTTTTTTTTCACCTTTTTGGTATAGGAATGTATATGGGTCCATTTCTGCAGTATTTTTTCTCACCATTGACACTTCTGGTTTAGTGTGGGCTTACAGGAACTGAACTTAATTGAAATTCTCTTTTTTTTTTTTTTTTTTTTTTTTTCTTTTTAGTCACCAAATCAAGTCTTTACAGTATAGCAGCACAGGAGATGTCATTCTTGTTGTCTCTGGTAACTCGCAGGCAAAAGTTCTTGACAGAGATGGCTTCCCGGTAATGGAATGCATAAAAGGAGATCAATACATTGTGGATATGACAAACACAAAGGTAAAGTCAGAAGTTAATTGAATGCCAGAAGACTGACAATATGGTGTATTTTTCCTCTTAATGAGAAACCTCATGAAGTTCACTAAGGAAGAATACAAAGACCTGTCTCTGGGATGCAATAGTCCTGTGTATGGATACATGCGGGAAGTTATGGGACCTCCATCTTTCGAGGTTTTCAATGCCCAACTAGACAAAGCCATGGCTGACTTGATCTGGTGTTGGCTGTAATCTGGCTTTGCACGGGAGGTTGCCCTAGGCAAACTTGAGGTCTCTTCCAACTAGTGTTTCTATGATGCTACAACAAATTAATCTTTTTAAAAGTGTATTGTCAGCTTCCCCCATACCGTTGTCCAGCCAACCAAAAAGCCATTAGAAACTAGACATCTGGTCTAGTCTTTTACTTTCTTTTACCGTCCATGCTTTTGTTGATACAGTTCACCTCTTTCAAGGCAAGGATTGGAGGTTGTTATCATTGTTGCTTGCATGCCATGAGTGTAACACTAATAGGCAACAATGTGTACATTTTTAATGGTAATTAGAAATGCAAATGGAGAAGGACTGATTCATAGTCTTCTACTATTTTAACAACAGTTGATTGGGTTTTGAAAACTTTACCTCTGTATTTCCACAAACTATGCAAGAGAAGAATTCTGTTTATCTAGATGATTTAAATTCAGGTCTGTTTTTAAATAGCTTAAACCTGAAAAGTAATGATAAAATCTACTGCTCAAACTGATGATAAAGTTGATTTATTTACTGCTTGTGAAGTATATTGACAAATAACTAGGCTAAATGCTGTTTTGCCTAAAGCTGTTCTTCTCAGATGACAGTTTCTTTTGGCTAATGATACTGTATATAAAACCAGCAAATGGTAACATCTGCATTAGTTGTTGTTTACTTAAAAATAATTCAGAATTTCTTTCTCTTGTAAACTTCTGGAGTTCCAGTGTATTGTGGTCCAACGCTTAAACTGCTAAAATATTTGTTATATCGCCCCATCAACTTTTCAGTATTTCTCTCCATATTTGTGCTTAAAGCAAACTGAAGTAATTCCAGCATTGCAGGAGTAGTTTCCAAATTTCTCTTTGAATGTAGTCAATGAGCAAGTGCCTGTACTCCAAAGAAGTAAAGCTAATGGGCCAAAGAGATTTTATATTTGTAGTTACCATAATGGCAATTGCTTACTGTGAATAAAATCCTTACCTTCTGTTTTTTCCATCCTAAAGAAACAGGGTTGACTACTCAATTTGTAGCTTCTAATCTTTTGTGAGAAACTCACCTGAGATTAAATCCATCTTGATTCCTGAATCTTTCTTCAGTTTTCTTCATCAAGATCTTTGGCTACTGTAGTTTGACATTGAATATGTATATTGTGTCACCCTGGTAATTCTTGTTATTTGTATTATTTTTGTGTAGGTTGAAACAGTTTGCATTCCACCATATTGATGCCTATTCCTTCATCCTTTCTCTGCATTACAGTTCTCCCCAGAGAAAATGGGAAAGTATGATTCCATGCCATTTTCTGAAATAAAAAGTATAAACAGAAGAATGGCAGGCTTGTTATAATTTGAAAAGGAAAACAAGCAAGGATGAAATGGATTAGAGTACATAAAAGCTGTTAAATTATTGTGATGTCAGTCAGCCATTGATGTGGTCAGAAGGGTCTCTTGGCCCTCTGCTTTCATGTGATTCCACTTGAATTGTTTGGAGCAAAATTTGTAAAACCTTGTAAGACATTTTACAAAGCCTTCTAAGACCTCTTTGTATTTATATCTTTAGGGTCACACAGCAATGCTCAATTCAGGCTGTTGGCATCCAAAAATAAAGGAAGAATTTTTGACGTGTTCTAATGATGGGTGAGTATTGAGGTCTATCTTTGTCACGGTTTTTTGAGAGGCTTGTTTGGCTCTTGTGTTTTAATATTGTGCCCTAATTTGATTTAAATATCATCCTTTTAAGTCCTGAGCAGGTACTAAGGACGGTGTTAGGTGAGATCTGGAAGCAAAAATTTCATTTGTTTCAGCTCTAGATAATTAACATATTTTGTCTGTATTATTTTAGTTTTGTAATTTAAAATGACTTTTAATGATATTTCATGGAAGTTGATGGTTAAACATGTTTTTACAAAAATTCTTGGACAAAATTTAACTTTACCCAGTACATCGTCAGAGTAGATATACTGGGTAAGTAATAATAATTCCTGTCTAGAGAATCAAGTATAGCTGAATTCACTGGGAAGACAGAGTATTTCAAGTGGAAATTGCAAGTTTTATGTTAAGTGCAATTGAATAGTGATGGATGTTGTTTGAAAAGTGTTAAAGAGACTTAGAAATTATTTTGTGGCTTCTGTCTTGATTTTTGTGGTAGAATCAAACTGCAAAATGTCACTGTGGCAATTGCATTAATTAATAAAGTTAGTACAGCTGACAGTAGCAAGATCATGAATGACTTTTTGAGCTGATGTTTCAAATATGCAATCCCCTTTACTCCAGAGTGAGTGGGAAGACTGAATTGCCCCACTGATATGTCTGTAGTGTGGTCCATGGTAAACAGAAGACTCCAATTATCAATTACTTTAAGCATCATGTGTTTTTTTCACAAAAGAGACTGACTGGTTTAACACACAGGCACATAAAAAAATGATTTTAATCGGGAAATTCACAGTTTCTGGTAAGACTGTGTCAGAAGGAAAAAAACTTTAAATAGTACAATGTGCTCTATGGAGCAGTTCAGCTGTAAAAATACATGCAAGTTAAGCCAACTAGGTATTTTTTCCAGCTGGTAGACACAAAGGTTTTACTTCTATGGTAGAAATTAATTAAAATGGTAGAATAGATACTTTAAAAAGTAGTAGTGAAAACCAAATATTAGCTATTATAAATTATGAAGATTGTTTAATTTTGTCATGTCGAAGCACATGCCTAATATACCAAATAGAGATTCAGTGCATTCCTGATGCTTGCATTGCTGTGAATTGAAATGGTCTGGTCAAGTAATTAAAATCCAGATAAACACTGCTATAAATGGCTGCATAATTGCATTTTCATAGACACTACATGGCTGACACTACATGAAAAGTATTTTAGATCCATTAAGTTTCATGCTAGTGACACAACTTTCCAGGATTTGGACACGTCACGTGAAAAGAAACAATTCGGATTGCTTAATTTGCAACACAGGACTTAAATGTTAAAGACAGTATTCCGTCTGTGAAATTTAATAATAACAGAAACTATCAAGTCTCCAAAGTTTAATCATTAATTCGTCTTAAGACTGGAGTTGTAAACTAGGATAGAATAGTTCCAGTTGGAAGGGACCTGCAACGATCATCTAGTCCAACTGCTTGACCAATTCAGGGCTGACCAAAAGTTTAAAGCATGTTATTAAGGGTGTTATCCGAATGCCTCTTAAACACTGACAGGCCTGGGGGCATCCTCCACCTGTCTAGGAAGTCTGTCCCAGTGTTTGACCACCCTCTTGGTAAAGAAGTGCTTTGTAATGTTAAGCCTAAACATCCCCTGGTGGAGCTTTGGACCATTCCTACATGTCCTATCATTGGATCCCAGGGAGAAGAGATCAGCACCTCCTTCACCACTTCCTCTCCTCAGGAAACTGCAGAGTGATGAGGTCAATCCTCAGCCTCCTTTTCTGCAAATTACATGAGCCCAGAGTCCTTAGCCACTTCTCACAGGATAGGCATTCCAGTCCTTTCACCAGCTTTGTTGTCCTCCTCTGGATGCACTCAAGTCCCTTCACATCCTTCTTAAATTATGGGGCCCAGAACTGCACACAGCTCTCAAGGTGAGGCTCTGCCAATGCTGAATGCAGTGGGATAATCGCCTCTTTTGACTGGCTGGTTATGCTGTGTTTGATGCACCCCAGGATGTGGTTTGCCCTCTGGGCTGCCAGGGCACACTGCTGGCTCATGTTGAGCCCGCTG
>NW_010143191.1:50642-77265 GCF_000699245.1 Pterocles gutturalis
TAAGAAAGTAGGAGTCTGAGTAGGGAAGGTCGTCTGATTCTGCCAATGGTTAATGAGGTTGTAAAACTTATTTTGAAGAGATAAATAGAAGTGTTGTTTTCATTAATTATGTTGTGTAAAGGTTTGTTAGTGAGTAGCACACCTTTGAAAATGCATGTTTCATTGGTAAATTACTAATGTTGGTTGGTTGTTGATATTATACAGTATCAGGTGAATTTCTGACTTCTTTTTGGTGGTGGGTCTTGATATTGCTTGTGTAATGTTGAAGAATGCTCAACTGAAAATGCGTCTCTAAATAAATGAAGGTACTGTCTAGTGATTTTTGAATGAGGAAAAATAACTGCTCTAAGATTGCTTTATTATGGTAATTTCAGAGGGTATTTTGCTTAGCACGGTAATATTAGAAAACTTAGGTTTCAGAGCAGAGATGTTTAATGCTAAAGAAAGAAATGTGCCTCAAGAGATCATGGAGAACTGTACCGATTTGTCCTTGAAGGAAACAGGTTTTCTGAATGTCATGTAAAAAGCATTATAAATATTGATTTATACCAAGCATTCCAGAAAACAGCCATTTCATATTTTGTACTGATTATTCTGCATCTTGCATAGATTGTGTTTATGGATATGATTAAGTCTATCTGTCTATCTGCCTGTCTAATTTCTTACATTTAATCTAGTATTTACACCTGACCCTTATGTGTTGAAGAACTGTATTAAATTGATTGGTAAAGCTGGCTTTTTTTGTTTGAGTCAGTAGACTTGCACTTAATAAAGTGCTTGCAGAAATATGAAGCTGTCTATGTGAAAAGTTGATTTATGTTGCATGTAGAGCAAACAAAACTACTGTAACAGAACTTGAATTTTGGAGACGGCAGTCAGACCAGAAGACTGGCAGTCTTTCATCTAGAGAGAAGAGGTCTATATGGGGATAGGGTGTGATCAAAGTTTGCAAAATGTTCATGAAGGTAGATGAGCTGAATGTGGAACTGTTGTTCACCAAAACCGCGTATACTAAGACTCATTTCTTGAAGGTGCCTAGAGTTATGTTTAAAGCCAATGAAAGAAAATACTTCCTTTTGGATAATGTCCATGAGAGGAGAAATGAAAAACTTTATAGTATTGCACATCAGAGGTAAAGGTGAAATCAAACACCTACTAATTTCAAAAGTTTTTTATCCTGACGGTGAACCACTGCTCTTGTATACAGTGTAGGTGAGCTCTGTAAATTTTGTGATAGATTTCTGTTAAGTTTGTTCTAAAATGTGTGCTAGATGTTTATGTAAGATCAGATTTCTTGAATTACAGTGACAACTCTGGAACTTCTAATTGGGAATGAGGTGCTATCTGTATCTCTGGATGTTGAGATTTAACCCTTCACGTTGGAAAAGGAACTGCCAGAACTAACACTGAACACCAAAATGGGACCCTTCGAAGGGTCAATACTGAGTTTATGCACGTAGGAGAATGAAACCAGTGGTGCCTTTGATAGGCGTGAAGGAAGGTTGAACATCTGCCAGTTTTGTTGGCTTTAGTCTCTGTTGGACATCACACGGAACACTAAAGCAAGGCAATATTATCTCTTAAGTAGAGACTTCTCTGTTAACTTGTGTAGAGAGCTTCTGTGTACTCCAAACCTAGTTGCCAGAACCAGCACCTGTTTTTAAAGATGCTTGCAAGAAAAGGTGTAAGAGTTTTCAGTTTATCATGGGCGAGTTTGGAAGCTGCTGAAAGTAACAGTTGAAGCTTGTGTGTCATGCTCCTTTAGGCATGCTAAGTTGTTGCATGTGTGTCTGAGGTTGTAGAAGAGGGCACAGGGGAACACCTGAGGGATGTTTATGTACTGTTAAACCCTAATCTGTGTATTCTGTGCTTCTACATATCATCTGCACCACCTCTGGTGAAAACAGTCATTTATAAACTGAATGTTAGAAATATTTACAAATTGTGAAGCATATTTTATCTGACTACTATAGCATTTGCGTTGTCCGTCACTTTAGTTTAATGGTTGTCACTTGCATACAGTTTAAAAATAAGATAAGGAAAGAAAATGGAATTTTCTCATTGATATATTGAAAACAGTAGTTTTCATGATGCATAAAGAAGTTAACAAGCAAACTTTGAATGTAGATTTGTGAAGTCAGAGGAAAATGACAGATTTTAAATAAATGCTTTTAAAATATTTTAAATACATATTTTTTTTCATTTTAACGTTCTATAACTCGGATTATTACTCAGTTATAGCCTTTATATATGCATCTGACAGTTTCTTTTGTTTCCGGGTGATTAAGGCTGTAGTAGAGTCCTGAACAAAAAAATAATTCAAATGAAGGCTCTTAGAATTGCTATTGTGAAATAAGTATTTCGAGAGATTATCTGTACGTTTCTTGTGATTTATTAATGGCATTCAAATCTGCTCTACATTTAAAAAAAAATCCTTTAAGTAGTTTGTAGCTCTAATATACTCTAATTGGTGGTTGTCAGACTATTTCTGAATTTATTGCTTCAGACTGCAGATATATGGGTTACCAGCAGGGAGTCTCCGTGTGTTTTGTATGACTGCTCAAGGACACAATGTTGAACTCAGAAAAGACTACATAAGAAAAAGGTACAGTTCCTTCTGACTCCTGTGTGACAGAAAGAGAAGCTGGTCAGATTATACACTGGAATGAGGCAGATCCTAGATCCGACTAGACTAAGTCTGAAAACGCGCCTTGTTAACTTGTATAAGTTCATGTCCGCCTATGTGATTGTTAGTGAATTCATGCTAACTTAAAGTAGCTTGATTCATTTTGTTTTCCTTGAAAATATTCTGGATGATGGTTTGTTAAAGTATATAATACCATACTGTTTCTTTTTTTGTGTTATAGTAAGATTTTTTTTAAAAATCTTATTTTTAAACAGTTTTATTACTATTGAATTAGAGTTTAATAATTTTGTGGGACTTTTACAGGTTTTTCAGAGTGTGCTAGCTTTTATTTGCAGAAGGAAGTAAGAAATTTGCCAATGCTGTCAGTAACCTGGTGATTAACCTTAAGTGTATGGATGAGTAACACTAATTAACCTAGAGACTTAGCAAAGGAGTTCTTTATTTTATTTTTTTTTTAACTAGGTTAAATCTTATGTATATATTCTCAGAACTGTGTAGTGTTACTTTTAGCTTTCCAGCATTTCAAGTGATTAGAATAAAATTGCATCAGAACAGGAGACAGACATAGAAGCTCAGTTGTCTTCTCCATGGAACTGCAGTGATTCCGTCTTTAAAAGTTTTGCTTTACAGACATGATAATTTCAGTTTTCAGTGTTTGGCTGTTGTTAATTCACACCAACCTTTCACTATTTTGAAAGCATACATACAAAGCTCTTTTCAGTATTAAAAACTTTCGTCTTGCACAGGCTACATTTTCATTTATGGCTATGCCTAGAACCTTGAATACCCCACAGCTATTCCTGAAAGATCAGCCCCTTTTAATTGCAGTTACTTTTTGCCATGCTAGATAAGGCTTAGATACAGTGTGTGATCGACAACATGTTTGTCTTTTTCATTATGCCTTTACCACATTATACAGGCTTATTTGGAACATACACTTATTAAGAGAATGATCTGACATTTTGTCAGCAGTATGTTGAGCAAGTCTACAGAACTGCAGTAAAATTTATAGTAACAGAAATGCCAACATTAATGCATTGCCTAAAAGTAAAATAAAATGTTGAAAATGAGAAAGACTTTAAAAATTATTCTTCTCTCTGGAAATACACCTGAACAGAGTCACCTAAAAAAATACCCTGTGTTTTAAGACATAACTAACTCCTTGTTTATATAATTCCAAAATATCGGTTGACTTCCATGTTAAAACAAAGGAGGAAGAGGAAACGGATAATGTTCTTTCCGTTATTTGGATGTCTTCTTATCACAAATGTGAGAGGTAGAGCTATATGAATAAGCAAGAGAGCTCAGTGATATTAAATGTTCCAGCAACAGGTGTTCCATGTCCCTACTCTCATATATTTTTTCGTTTTAGAAGTAGAATCACAGCCAAACTTGAAATGTAGCAGTCCTGAACTTCGTGATTTGTCATTGCAGCTAGGGTTGTGGTTGCTTAACAGCTGGTTTACTGTAGAAAATTCCTCTCACACGTTTTCCCTCTCTTATCCTCTAGTAAGTTAAGTTATTTTTTCATATTCTTTAAAAGGTATCTTAGAGAGTATTGACTGCCATCACCAAGTAACCTCTGTAGTAAGTTATGTAGGGATAATTTGGTCTTCAGTGTAGAGCTATCTCCAATTAAATAGAGTTATTTCAGGAAATAGCTTCAAATCTTCAGAAATGAAATTTTGCATTTAAGGTACAATTTAGTCCTTAGACTTTTGTCAAATATGTTTCAAATATGAAGCTACTCTGCTCCATGGGATAGGATGTTAAAGGTTTTTTTTAATAATATACTGTTGCTTAGGAAACATTCTCTGTGTCTTAATGAAAAAGAAGACAACAGATTCCTGCCACTTGTGATGTGAATTAGAATGAGTGATGACCATGGAGAGTGTTCAGAGAGAAAAACTGAATACATTCTTAAAATCCTCCTTTCCAGGTTTATAACCATTAACTGTTTTACAATTGTAGCTTAACTACGTTTTTTAATGGAACAGTTGACACAAAGCTTAATTACCTTTGCAATTATGATTTGTAGATTCAAGCATGCAAAATATAATTTGTGAAGAACAAGTGGTGTAGATAGAAGTTTTACATAACTTCTGTTTAAGGTTTGCAAGCATTGCTGTTTAGAAGACTCTTCTCTCCTTTAGGACATCCTTTATGTCCTAGATACTTGTTGTGGTTTTAAGGTCACCCCAGGGCCACCTGGCAACTAAACACCACCCACCCATCAACTAAGCGCCATGCAGCCCCTCGCTCCTTCCTCCCCTCTGGTGGGATGAGGAGGAGAATCCGAAGAACAAAATGGTAGAAACCTCATGGGCTGAGGCAAGGACAGGTTCACTCACCACTTATGGTCACAGGAAGAAACAGACTTGACTTGGGGAAAGCACAAAAACGATTTAATTTGTTAACAATCAAAACCAGAATAAGATAATGAGAAAGAGAATCACATCTTAAAAAGGCACCTCTCCCCCACCCCTCCCTTCCTCCTGGGCCCAAAGGCTTTGTTCCTGATTTCTTTACCTTCCCCCCCTCCAGTGGCGCCAGGGGCGGGGAATGGGGGTTGTGGTCAGTCCATCCTGTATTGTCTCTGCTGCTCCTTCCTCCTCAGGGGAGGGCTCCTCCCTGCTTCAGAGCAGTCTTCCCTGCTCCAGTGTGGGGTCCCCCCTCTCACAGGAGAGTCCTTCACAAACTGCTGCGTGAGTCCTTCCCGTGGGCCGCAGTTCTCCACTGACTGCTCCAGCATGGGTCTCTTCAACAAAAGTCACGACCTCCTTCGGGTGAAGTTACTTCTTCCAGCATGGGGTCCTCCATGGCTCCATCTCCATGAGCTGCAGGCGAGCTCTGCTCTCCATGGGCTGCACGGGGACAACGTGTGTCACCATGCTCTTCACCAGCAGCTGCAGGGGAGTCTCTGCTCCAGCACCTCCTCATTCTCCTTCCTCTTCACTGAGCTTCTTGTCTGTGTAGTTGTCTCTCTCACATCCCACTCCTCTCTCTGCTGCAGGTTCTCTTGCTGGCTCCTGAGAAACTCCTGGCGCTCGGTTGGGGGGTGCTCCCTGCGCTGTGCTCCCTCTTAAATATGTCATTCACAGAGGCGCTGGCTGGCTTAGCCTTGGCCAGAGGTGGGTCTGGCTTGGAGCTGGAGAAACTTCTCACAGGGGCCATCTTGGTAGTCCCCTCCCCTGCTACCAGACAAACCCACCACACAAAACCCCCAATACTACTTGTGGGGGCTTTTGAAATGTGATACATGTTAGAGAACAGTGCTGTTTTGTGATCACTTTTATCTTGGCTAGCTTTCACTTTTTATATGTTAATCAATTCCATCCTATTAACCAGGTTCACATCTCGAATAGCTGCTGTCTCGTCTCCCTCCAGTTGCTAGCTTCCTTGTTTCTGTGTCTGTGTAGGTGGCAGCTATCAGTATGTGACTTCTCCTTCATGACCGTTGTTTTCTGGCAAATATTCCTTTAGTTAGGCCCAGAACTGCATAAAGGCTTGATAGCTTGACAGAAAAGAGATTTGAGCAGGGTCTGGAATAGTACTGCTGAAGATGGCCAGCAGTCAGTTTTCCTGCCCACAAAGCAATCAGTTGCTCTTCCTCCCACGATGCCATTCTGCTTGTCTTGAACTGGCAAGCTTCCTTGAGCCTAAATGATTCAGAGCACTGGAACAGGCTGCCCAGAGAGGTTGTGGAGTCTCCTTCTCTGGAGACATTCAAAGCCCGCCTGGATGCGTTCCTGTGTGATCTGATCTAGGTGTCCTGCTCCGGCAGGGGGATTGGACTAGATGATCTTTCGAGGTCCCTTCCAATCTCTAACATTCTGTGTGTGTGTGATTCTGTTTTCATTCAGTTGATGAGGTCTGTGCCTTGTAAGCTTCAGAGCCAAGTCACCTACTACAGTTCACATACTTGCTCCTTAGCTTTTTTTCCGTAGTATGTTTTCAGGAGAGAAAGAGATTTGGTATCTCCAGCCTGCTTGGCCACTTTCAGTGAGACCTCTGCTGGCTGTGCGACTGGGATTACATGGCATTTAGTCTGGATTTATAGAACCTAACCTTCAGGTGATATGCTGTCTGCTCGCCCTAGGTTGTTAGCCTCTTGGCCTAAGCTGATTACGCTTCAAGTGAATACTGCTCTGGAGTTTGTCTGAACTGTGTTAAGGCCTGGAATAGCTTGGTTGACAGATAGAGAACTAAAGCTATAGTTTTACTTTTCTTGAATAAGTATCAGTAATAGTGTGCATGTGAAAACATAAGTGGGAGCAGAATCTGGACTTGTGCAATTCAGTGTAAGGGTAGTGATACTATCTTGCTGTTGTGCAGAACTTGTAGATTTTGTGAATAATATATCTGAAGAATATGGCAATTAAACTTGTTACATATACTGACCTTTTTTATGAATATTATTAGTCTTAATGCCTTCAGTGGGTTAAACTTTTTATGTGAAATAAATACAGTTAACACTGATCAGTCTGCAGCTTTGAAAACTGCTCAGAGCATTGAGGTAGCAATGCCAAGGCTACTACCAAGATGTTTCTGTAAACTTTCAATAGAACCTGAGCTTCAACACTGCATCTGTCTTCACAAATTTGAAGACTAATCGGCAAAGCATACTTGAAAATAATTCTTAGTGTTTCACCTTTATCTAGGGATTAATTTAAAAATCTTTGTTTAATTGCAAAGTCTTAAGCTTGTGGTTTTGTGCAGTTTCTAGATTTACTTCTTAAAACAGGCTGCGTAGGACTTGCTTTGGGATCCAAAGTTATTACTCCCCAAAAAGTGACACTGAATTATATCTAGTTGCATCATACTGCTTTATTGGGTAAGGAATGCAACTGAATTTCCCAGTGGTGTAGTATGGCTTGGACTTCCATACTAGCAAAAACCCCATAATTCTTGCCACGTTTTTTCAAGCACATACGTATATAGGTGCGTATACGCGTATGTATTCACTTCACCTGCAATTTTCCATATGAAGATGAAATTCTTATGTTTCAAAATTTTTCTTCAAGATTTTTATGAAATACTTTTTTCCCAGGACATTATTACAGTTTATGTGAGTTTTCTGAATTAATTTAGAACATAAAAGAATAGAATTCTGTTCAGTGATTTATTTTTAGTCATACCAAGGTAAAGTTGTTTTTTATTATGGCAAGAAGCTTAAAAATTCTTTTTTGTGTCAGATGAAAACATACATTTAAAAAAATTGGTTGGTTTATCTGGCACGCACAGAACTGAAATATTCATAGTAATTTAGTGCTTTCTGAACAATTTGCTCCTTTTAGAATTGTGCAGTGAGCAGAGCAAGAAGGGACAGCCTTTTTAAAGGAAGTTGGCTTTTGCTAGTCATATGCAATCTTCTTAGCTTAGCATAGGAAGGCGGTAGTTTCGGTGCATGTATTGCTTCTCATGTCCCAAAACACTTAGTATTTCACTTCTCGCCTGTATTATGCACAGCTTACATTATATGGATAAGCTTTCCTTGGGAGTTGTTCCTATATCCCTTTCTGTTAAAATGAGACAGATTGGAAAAACCATTTAATTATTAAATTTTTCCTGGTTTTGGCTCACTTTGACTGAGATGGGTTATATAACACTTTTGAGCAGCCCTGTTAGCAGATCTGAGAAGTAGGATAGAAACGATGGGAGACTGGAAGTTTTAATGTTTCCATCAGCTCAGCTTGATATTAGATAGGAAGACAGGAATTTGTTGTTTTTAAAACTGATAGGAAACTTCCTGTGGTTTTGGGTCATATACAGATTGTTGAGCAAACACTTCCATTGTGATGACTTTGTTCTGCAAG
The DNA here is from genome assembly GCF_000699245.1 of Pterocles gutturalis. Lineage (NCBI taxonomy): Eukaryota > Metazoa > Chordata > Aves > Pterocliformes > Pteroclidae > Pterocles > Pterocles gutturalis. The sequence continues at coordinate 59,106 of NW_010143191.1, forward strand.
TATCCTTCACTCTGGCAATTTCCTTTCCTTTCTTCTCCCATGAAGAATTGATTATGTCTTTTATTATATGAAGAGGAAATCCTTTCCTCTCAAGTATTCACTTTTTATTTTGACCTGTAACTCGAGTTAAAGGACTATTTTCCCATGAGGTATGTATCTTTGAATGACCAGAATTATCTGATTATTGTAGTCATAAAGTACAATATACTTAGTAAACTAAGCTCAAATGTTTTTGTTTGATAATGAGAAGGTAAAGTAGGGTAGGCAAGAATTTATTTTGGCACATTTGCTTACGAAGATAAAATATGTATTCTGTCTAAGAAAATAAAATTAAATTGCCACGATTAATGTTCAGATCTGATTCTGTATTAAAGTTATGCAGTAATAAGTAACGATATTTAATGTCCTATAGATCAAAATTCTGGGGAAATATTTGCTTTGGGTTATTTGACATTTTGGAATTGCAGGTGATTTCATGGTTTGCATAATGAAATTTGAAAATGTTCCTCTTACCGTGGTCCTGTTGTTATATAAATATACATTTTAGCTAAAATCCCCCTGATAAGTTACTTGTTTAACACCTAGGAGATGCATGTCAGGTGGCTTTTGTTTTTAATGAAATGGTTTGGAACAGTCTGAAATTGCATTTCTCAGTTGGTAGTAATTTCAGAGGTTTATAGTTTCACTGGGTGATGGTCGGTCTGGAAGTGCTTTCAGTTCAGAAAATTCTGTTTAAGGCTGATACATCCCATTTCACAAGTGATATAATATCATGGAAATTCTGTGTGGGTTTTTGTGAGAGAAACTTCTGTTTATTTGGTCAAACATTATATAAATTTTTGTATAGTAGTGATTACAAAGTTAAAAGCAGTAAATTAAAATCCAAAATATGTTGAATTTTTTTCCCTGTTAATTCCAGCGAATTTTTTTTTAGACTTTTAAAGGATTAATCTTGTAAATACACGTGAGACCCTTGTCATATATCAGCTGGACTGACTAATAGGAAGATATCTTAAATCTGGTAGTCTGAAGTAGTCAAAAAACCATGTTTTTAATGTAGTTTCATAAGGTTGGACTATTGCCTCAAAACTTGAATGTTTTTATACATTATTTTAATTAAAGCACATTTTATCAGAAAAAGTGTGAATCTATTTCTTGTAAAGTCCAGACACCTAAGTATTAGTCACTGATAACGAAAGCAGATCGGTTAGTGAACTGGGTGAAGACAACAGCATGTGAGGTCATACATGGAGAAGAATATTTTCAAAATTAGACCCGTTCTCTGAAAATTATATAGGGTTAATTGTGTAGAAGCTCTAAGTATGAAGCTGTGAAAGAGCAGATAAGGTATCTTTTAAGAATCCATACATTAATTTTTACTAATGATGTTGGTAAAGGATACAATGTTAATGTTTTGTTTCAGCAATTACTGTTGAGACTGCAGTTGAATTCTGTGTCTAGTTACAGTGTCTAGTTACAATGACAGCAGCCTAAAAAGAATGTTGAAAGACAGTGAAAAGAAAAAATGTCAGAGAAGAATCCTGAAACTTTGCTTGATAGAAAATCAAGGAGCTGAATATGTTTTAGTTTATTGAATAGGATATTAAGAGAATTGGCAATAGTAAAGAAATATTGAAATGGAGATAAAATAACTGACAGTTGAAGTTTCTTTAAATTATTAAAGACAAAATTAGATCACAGTGATCAGAAGTTAGCGAGGTTTGAATAGGAGAGGAAAAGTATTTATTTGCCAACAGAGGAATTATGTGACTGTGGAACTGATTATTGAGTGAGGAATGCAGTAAGTGTTATCATTTGTAGCCTTCATGTAGAAATGAGTGCATGAAATTTCTCTTTTTATCATCAAACAAACCAGTGAGCTCAAAAACCAACAGTTAATAAGCCTGAGATTGGAATGGCCATGTAGATTTCTTGATGATAAAACTCCAATCAACTCATGCATGTAACATAGTTACTTATGGGTGAGGGTTCGGGGCTTGAGCTGTGAATGTCTGTTAAAGCTATTGAACTTTTTGAGGCTTGGAAGAAGTCCATGTCCTTCTGAGGATGGCAGAACTGTCTATGTGGAAGTCTAGTGGGAAAGGGATCTAATGTTTCTTTCTGTAGCACATGAATTACAAGATTTTTTTTGTTTTGTTTTTCAGTTGCGTGTTATCTCTTCAGAATCAGTCTGCCTTCACAGTGTTATTAACCAATTCCTTGTTGACTTTTTACCTGATTTTTTTTTCCTCCCTTTACTGTCTCCAAGTCATTCCCCAGTACATTGTTTTATTCTCTTTATGTCAATAATGTTACTTTTTAAAGCTAATTTTACCATTCAAGTATTTGCTAATAAAGCTTTATATTAAATGTATTTCTCTTGAGAGGGATGAGTTTAGTTTTGGAAGCCTTTAATCTCCTTCTCAAAATGTTTCCAGACCTGTAATTTGCAAAATCGTCTGTGTGATGGAACAGAAAACATTTGATCGATATTCTTCACTTTAGCTCATTAATGGTAGTGGAAACTTTTGGTCAGCTAATCTTTACAATTAAGATCTACATTCATTGGTGTCTGTGTGCTTTAGAACTTGCTGGCAAACATTTCAGTCTCCCGAGGTTGAACTTTGTGTGGCAGATCTTCTTTTGTCATCATAAACTTACTAGACCATATACATTCCTCTCTTCAAAATAAATAATTTACTTATACTCATTTGTAGCTTCCTTCTGTTGTGTGATTCACAGTGAATTCAATGGATAGCAGAATAACAGGTACTGAAGAGTTTCAGAGAAGAAAAAAAGGTGTCTTCCCTTTTTCTGTGCTACACACTTAAGCTACAGAAAATTATTCTATCAGAATGTTTATTGTAAGTCCTAGCAAAGGATTTAAACAGAGTTGGTTGGAGTTAAAATTTGGTTTTAGAACTTTTTCAGGGGGTGGGGTTTTTTGTAAAGAACAACTTTATTTTTTCATTCAAGTTATAATTATCCTCAAAAGAGATTTAATGACTTGTCTTCAAGTTGAGATTTCATCCCAGCATGTGTTTGTCCGCAGCATTAACTGCTTTTCCTTTGGATTTTTTTTGTTAATTTTTTAAGGACACTGAGTATAGTGGTAAAAGAAAAATACATTTTGTGTTTGTCTTTTTGGACCATTAAACAAAATTGCTATTGAAATACAGCATGGAATGTATGTTTCCAGTTCTTTAGTGATGAGAGACTACCTCAGTGGACCAGAGTGTACCCATACAGTCCATGGCCAGGGCTTGTTTGCTCTAGAAAGTTTTCCAAGTAGACAAAGGGTGTCTAGTATATTTCACATAGCTCCCGTTTATTTACATGGAAGTTTAACCATTGAGGAGCAACTCTGTCTGTGACTCTAGAATGGCTAATTTTTAAACTCAAGACCCATGTTTAGAAGGATCTAGGTGACATTAATAGTCTTCTGAGCACTGTACATGAAAAATAATAGAATTATAGTTAGTTTTATGGGTTCTGACATTTTGGGGAACAGTCTGTGCAGTTGTAAAGTAGCTGTTCCACATAGAAACTAAACTGCCTCTTTTTTTTTTTTTTTTCTTCTAAATCCTCTTCTGAAGTTAGCACCCTTAAAACAGAATTGATGGAATGAGTGATATGAACGTTACACATCTGCTTTGGTGGAAAGTTAGTGGCTTGATTTACAGAACCTCCTCATCAGGTTACATTCAGATGAATGATTTAGCAATGAAACAGCCATATTATAATATCTTAGACAATATCAAGTAGATATATGATAACATCTATTTATTCAAAATACAAATAAATTTATTTCTTTTTATATTTAACAGGTTGCTTATTTGTTTCCTTGTTTCTGAGCCTTTAGTCTGAACTTGCTTAATATTAATATTTCAAGCTCTTTGTGGTTCTTTCAAGTGGAAGCTGAAGTACTCGTGCAGTCTACCTATTTCAAGAGGGTAAGGTCTTGAGAAAGTACAAAATATTGCAAGGCTTCCAAAAGCAGTAGAGATGTGGTAAATCTGCCCACTTTTTTTGGAAATGCATATAATTGTATGGAATATGACTTAAGAGTATTCCACACATATCCAGTGCCATAACATAGGAATACTTTAAGGTAGTGAGTCTTACAAGCTTTATTTCTTGTAACGGCTGTTTGTGAATCAAAAGTTAACTTAAATAAGGCACTCTCAATCTCTTGCAGATAATATTATTTAGAATTAAATATCAAATGTATGTGAGTAGTTCTACATTCATAAAATTCAAAGCAGGAGGAAAGTTAGAGATACATGAAGTAACGAAATGTTATGGCTTCAAATAAACCAGATGTTTGTGTGGATGCATGCAAGTAAACACAGAGAATAAGGAACCGACAGTCTGGTACTTGATCCCAAGATAAAATTATTTTTTCAAATATTTTTTTTTGTTCCTCTGTCAGTTACGAGGATTTTAGGTCTGTCTCAGTTTTTACCAGTGTAAATTATAATACATTTTGCTTCCACACAAACCTAGTTTAACCAGTATTTTACATACTCTGTGTACTATAAAGTTATTGCTTAAATACCTACATTGAAATACCATGCAGATTATCTAAAACCTTGTACTCAAGAGTTGCATGAGGTAAAAATAAAGCAGAATTGGCATTTATAAAAACCAGATTATGCAGGAGGATTCATATATCCACCTTATCTACCCTCGTGTAGCTGATGTTTTGTTTTTTATTTCAGCCCTAGCAATTCAGCTGTTCCCAGTAATGAGGCTTAGGAATTACATGTGTCAACTGTGTTAAATCCTGGTGACTTTTTTCTTTCTCCTGTCTCTGGAACAGTGCGAGTTCTCATCCTTTGGCATAGGAGCATGGTATTTTGCAGGAAGAGGAAGCATTGTGGTTGTGTAGGAGTAAAGTTTTGTTGCTCCTGTGAAAATATCTTCATATTAGACAAAACTATAAATCTTTGGAAAAATCACCTCTGGAGACTTGTTCATAATACAAGAGTGCCTTCATCAAGAAATTGCTGCTATCTCACATGTGTTGTAGTCATTTGCACTGCACTGGCATAGTAATTTGCTTTTTGTCTTGACGTGTGTAAAGGTGTGAAGTCCACTTCTGATACATGAGGATGGCTTTTCCTAGACTAGCTTACGTATTTATAGATATATATGCAGTGGAGAGCTGATTAAGAGAGGACAGCAAATGAGAGAGCCTGGTCAAGAGAAGTTTGAATAATGACTGTGCTGTCCCTTGCTGAAACCTCTATGTTTACAAAAAGGTTAGCAAAGCTATTTTTGTCTTTATAAACTACGTAAGTTTATTTTAATATTTTCCTGAAGTTTTTCTTGATTAAAACATTAGCTGCTGCAATAAAAAAAAAATGTAGTCAGCTGTAAGAGCTTGCATTTGAGAGCTTTTTCAAATAACATTTTTACTGCATAACTTCATACAGTTTATGGTAGATTATTTTAAGAACTAAAATTTTAAAAGAAAAACTTACTTCAATAGAGGAAGTAGGGGACCAAAGCATGCTAAACTGTGCCAGTTCTTTTTACTCATTTATTTAAACAAGTCTTGCTTTTATATTGTCCATTGCTCTGTGGAAATGAGTATGGCTTGTGCTTTGTCCCTAGACCCTATGGAATGGTTTTAATTTTAAAATCCAGATGTGTTTGTGCACATAGACAGGAACAAAACTCTACTTTCCACATAGTATGGTTGAAGCGAAATTGATTGATCAACTCATTTTTACATTGCAGCTCATGTAAACACAAACTTTCCCTGAAGACTAGGTTTTCAGTTAAGCGTTGTGCTTTGATCTTCCAATTTTATTACAATATTCTGCCCCTAGTCTCATATATTGATTCCAAGACTAGCTGAGTTTGTTTTTCTGAAATGATAAGTTTAAAATTTCGTGTTATCCACATTCTCCAAGTTTATTGTGCATGAAATAAGGGAGGCTCATTCTGTTTGTCAATGTAAGACAGAGAAACTTGCACAGGAAAAGCTAGGGAGTCCACCCAGTGGTGGATCTTAAATCCAAAATTTGTAGTTCCTTCACAGTAGTTTGAAATGCATATATATCTGGTGTGTGTATAAGTGCAGTGGCTTTAGTAAGCATGTGAATTTGGTAGTGTTGTTCACATGCAAACAGCAGATGTGACATGTAAATACACTTTTTTTTCTCTGTTTGGAAATGGAACTGGTTTTGTAAACTTAGTACACAATTTAAAGTGATTTCAGCAAAGGCTGAAAGTGTCAGGTAATCTTACACTTCTGATGCTGACTTCTCTGCAGCTACTGTACGTACTTTCAAACAAGGTGGTTCAGTAGTAAGAACTGAATGGCAGCTTAGGAATGTCTATTCTGGGCTGCATAAAATCAGCAGTAGCTTGTGGGTCTAAACAACCAGTCGTAGGTATGTGCAAGAGGACATTTTGACATCTCATGCACTTCAAAAAAACTGTGTTCTCTTTCCACAAAACTGAGGGTGCCAGGAGTTACAAAATAGTGTTAAGGGACCAAATTCATCCTGGGATCCCTAGTCTAGCCTGTTTGCATCTGCTATTGATGGCTCTCTTGCTTCAAGAGAAAACACATTTGGATTTTAAACGTAAAAGTAGAAAAAAATTAAAAATTTAAAAAGTCAGTTGTTGTTTGCAACATGCAGGAGCAACAGACATGAGTTGCCAACTGAAGCTTCTGCAGTTTTCCAAATATCCATCTTCCAGTATTTCTTAAAGTCAGTGAAATGGATGTTATTTTTATGTCTTTGTTGTGATTTTGGACTTAGTTCTTGTCTTGCTAGCTTTTGGACAGATTTATGTTGTTTGATAGAATTTTAGATATAGGAAGTGTGGGTCTTTGGAAGCCTTTAACAAATTTTTATGGAGACTCTACTACAACATACAAAGTTGGTTACTTCATACATAAGTATAAAGTAAAACTCACTTTAAAAAATTTCAGAAGCCCAAAGTGCATAGTTAATCTGTACAGCTGAGTCAAACTTTGCATTTTTAAAAATGGATTCTTTAACTTTTAAAATCAAAATACATTTCAGACTCAAAATTTACTCTCTTATGTTACTTACCTCTGTTAGATTGCAGTTCATTGCTAATGGAACTGCAGAAAAGTGGTTATCAGTGAGATCTAAGAAACCAGTTAAAACTAAAATTGTTGTACATGTAGGATTAGGTGAGGTGTTGCTTCAGAGAGCTTTTAATTGCTTGATTGCATTAATTTCATTTCAGTAGATTTTTCACTGTTTCAATGGAGAGTTCTGCTGAGTATTAGTTCCAATCTAAGTTATTTATTGGCATGAAGAACTTGAGATCCAAATGAAGCTTAACTATTTTATAGCCATGACTAATCAGCTTTTTAGAAAGCATCCTGTTTTTCTAGTGATTTACTCTTCTTGCTTTTGCAGTATCATGCAAGACTGCTCTTGAGTCATTTTGGTTCATGCGGGTGACAGTAACTTGAACTGTTGATATGTTCTTAACCAGAAGTCTTACCCTTTGATCTTAATCAGATGTACCCCATAGGGAGATTGATTACATCCCACTCTCATCATTACTTAGTGGGAGATGAGATCTCAGTTCGTTGCCTTCTTGCCCCATTTGGAAAATAACACAAAATTGTACCTCCTTTTACTGTTGCAGCCTTCAGAACTCAACCACATCATATCTGTAATTTCATCTAATGTTTTGTATAGAAATAATAATATTGAAGTTAGATGTTGCTGGAATAATAAATGAAGGACTTCTTGTGTGGTAAGTGCTACAATTTTTAGGTTTTGAAAGAAGCAGCCAATGTACTTAAAAATTTTTGTGCGAAGTTCCATGGGGTATTTTTGCCATTGCTTTGGAGAGGCCCTTAGAAGAGAATAGCTGAAATAGATATGTAATTTGAACGCAAACACAATCTAACTTTATGTACAGGATGTGCTGATTCAAAAGACTGAATTGAGAAAACATGGTCCTTTCACATTGGCTTGCTTTGTAGATTAGTTGTGTCTCCAGCTCTGCTTATATTCTCCATGGGTACTCTTCTTGTCATGCAAAAACTGAAGCAAAGAAGAGATTAATAGATGACATCCCCTTGTTCATCACTGCATGGTCAAGGGTCTAATTAGTTGTATTGACCGAAGAGATTAATTTCTCCTGTTGATAACCTTGAGGAAGGAAGGGACTGAATGGCCAGATGATTCAAGCAAATAATTTTTGAGTTCTTCTTGGATGATATGTGTCAGTACTAAATTGGTAAGATCTGTAGTATGTTAAATACTAGCTTATTTCTAGGAAGGTTACTCTTGAATTTTTACCCTTTTGAAGAATACCTTCTGTATTGTTAGCCTGACCAGTGGTTTGATCTGGAAAAACTCAAAACTTACTCCATCTGGAAAGCTTGTGAACTTTGCATTTCAATAAAAACAGGCTAATTATGCCATAAGTAAGAGGTTGTCTTGTCAAGTATTCTACTATGTCTTTACAACCATGTGTTCATTATAACCTGAAAGGGGTTATATAGGCATATTGGTGGGTAATGCTTTGTATCTGAATTCATCTCTTGGCTAGCATCTGAGCCAGAAGTGATCATATGTCATAGCTTGCTAGTATTTGCTGCTGCTGCTTCTGTTTTCCTCTCATGAACATTCTGCAGAGCTGACTTGAAAGTAGTCATGCCAAATCTGGCATGACATTTTAGCTGTTATATTCTGTTCCTTGCTTTTACTCTCCTGACCCGCTCTGTCTCTTTCCATCTCTACTCTTCTCCCTGATCTCCATTAGGAGTTCTGGTTCTTTAGCCCAGTTAATACTCATTCATAATCAGTTCCTCTGTTTCCTTTTCTGATTTAGTTTCCCTCAAATCTTACATATATTGGCGAGCAGCATTATTGCTGCTGTAGATTTTTGCTTAGTAATTCACAACGTCCACTCTCCATGTTCTCTCAGACGTGCTTACGTGTGATTTCAATTTTGAGTTGGTTGCTTTTTAATTCATTTGCATTGGACAGAGGGAGTCGTTCCCATTCATTGTTATTAGATTTTAATCTTATTTTTCCCGCCAAAAATTGTAGTTGTAATTCAGCTGTAATTACCCTAATGGCAGTAATTTCTCCAATCAAAAAAGGGCTGTCAATTTTATTTGGAAGTATGGAAAAATATAGTTTCATAGTTGCTTCAGCCCATTTGCTGCATATCACATAAAAAAGAATTTTGATGGTTTTGTTTGTTTCTTACTCTGGTAAAATGTTTTGTCTGTTAAGAGTTTCTATTTGTTTTTTACATTTAGGGGTTATTTAAGTAACAGAAGCTGAAGAATTGTTATAAATTATTAAGTTGTGTCTTTTTTTTTTTTTTTGGCAGCTCCTTCCATAGTTATGATTTTACTTATGTTGGATGTGACTTCTTGTATCTGGTTTAAATTATTCTAACTCTGTTCAGATGCTGGGAGTAGGTAGTTTATTTAGAAGTTTTTCTGCCAAACAAGTATGGAAAGTTTCTCTGGATTTCTCTGTCTGTTTGTGTGTGCCGATTTTTCAGTTTCTGGAAGGTGATTCAACCTTCATTGGGTCCCATGTGCTCAACAGAAGAAAATTATAACTTAATTCTGCAGAAAGTGGGCGAAGAGAATACAATAATGAAAGTTTTCATGCTGACATAGTATTGTACTGCCATATGCACCAAGTGCATCTTAACAGAACTTTTCAGCTATTTTTATTCTATCCGTTTGCTTTACATATTCTGCTTTAGCTAATTTTTCACTGTATTATATAAGCATCTTAATCTCATTCCTGTGTAGGTAAGGTTGTTGCATGTCATAAAAAATGTGAAAAAAATCTTGCTTTAAGATCAGTCACTTCTTTATAAAGAGGCTTAATTTAACACTTTTAAAAATGTGTTTTCTATCATTGATAAGATGACTTGGAATTCTGTGCTCTGCCAATAAATTCCATTGCAGGAGTATTTGTATGATGATTTTAAAAGTATGTTATAGCTTTCCAAGGTATCCTTTTTTGGCAACCTTAAGTTACAAAGGTAGGCATTATTATATATGACAAAGGTAAGGACTGATATTGTCACTAGATATACAGCATTAAGGCTGATCTGTCCTTTTAGCAGTAATGTATTATGTTGCTTTTTTGTGTTTTAAATGTGATAAGAATAGACTTAATTACTAAGAATAGACTTCATGTGAATTAAATGCTATTAACATTGAATATTGTGAAAGAGAGTTTTGCAGTCAGTAGAAACAGAGGAGATGGGACAGGCAGAGAAGTTTAGTGGAATTTGACACGTCAGGCTTTTGATGTTTGAATTGGTTCACTCCCTGAATTTCAGGAGATTGTATTAGAATAGTACTAGAATGGACAATGGCTTGCTGAATCAGGACTTACAGAAATTTTGTATGCTTGTGGGCCAGGAAATGAAGCTAAATAAATACCTGTAATAATTTGTGTAACACAGCAGAATTGTCAATAATTAATTTTGTTAGAAATTTTTACGTAGTAATAACATCATAAGAGCATTACAAAAAAGGGAGGACAAAAGCAAAAACAAATTTGTGGGGAAAAAAATGTGCCCGAACCCCCTCTGAACTTCAGTAATTAAATTAGTTGTTTATTATGGGTCATTTAATTTCTCAGTGGTCAGAAAAATATCCACATTACCTTTCTGAAAGAACATTCCCATCCTTTTCAAAGTTGCTTTAAATTTCTCTTGGCAAATATAAGAACTTTACAAAATCTGTTTTGCAGATGTGGAATCCACCATTTAAAAAGTTAAATTTAAACTTGTGTATGTGGGGACTTTTTCATGGAAGTTTTCTTTGATAAGAAGTTTATAAAAGAGAAATAAAAAATACTTATGTGGCTGTGTGTATCATTCAGTTTATTAAAATTTAATGTGATGAATGACATGTTGGAGGGGTAGTTTAAAAAAATAAGTTGTTTTTACTAAAGAACAAAGTTTTAATTAAACATGGTTTGTTTTCAGGTGGAAAAAAGCCTCATTCAGGAAATGTTTTCCTTTTGCTTTCAGTGGAGTTCAAAAATATCTTGGTTATAACTATCAATCGATAAATATTAGTATTATACTTCTGCTAAATGCCGTAACATAAAGCATAAAACAATGTTCTTCTTTCATCCCATGCTTATTTAGGCCTAGGGAGATACTTTTACTAAGAGGCTTTTTTGACCAAAATTAGTGTCCTGGAACTGATATGATTCGTCCAGTGGTAAAAGTTTTTATTTGTTTCAACCCAAGCACCATTAGATTGGACCCAGAGTAGGTTAGGACTTGAAAAGGGGACTCCTGTAATGCAATCTCAGGGTTTTTTTTCATTATGTCTGGGGAGGGGGAAGGATTATTAACTGGTTCAAAGTATTCTGCAAAAAACCAGAAGCATAATTCCAAGGTGTGCTCTCTGAGTTGACTGTGATATGGTATGCTTACTGAGGGTTGGTACCAGAAGGCAAGAGGAAATACAGAAGCAGCCTTAGTTAGCATTTGTTTGCCATTTGACAGTTTAAAGACATATTCCCTGAAGGTAAATTGTTTGGGTTTCTGTGCTTCCTTTCTTGTTTATCCCCTTTCCTTCTGGCTAGAATGGGGGATGTTAAATATTAAGAAATATTGGGTGTTGTGAGGGAAAGGGACTGGAAAAAGGCTTCGAGTGAGTTTCAAGTGTAAACAGTACGGGTGGGAGAAGCATGAGACTGCCTGCTGAAAGAAGAGTCAGTATGCTCAGTTGTTGACATAGCATGGAGGGAAAAGGGGAATGTCAGAACAAATTGTCTGCATCATACTCAGACTGTGTGAAGAAGGCCCTTAGAATGGGGTAGCGAAAGTATCTTTCCGGGGTTCTTCAGTGATCCCTATGTTTTTAAGTCCATCACTGATTGGAAGGAAAATATAAAACGTATATAGTTTATAGATGACCCCTAATGTTTTGGTGGGTGGTGATTTAGTCAGAAATCATGGGCCAATTGATTCATGTGGTAAGCTGAAATTTTGTCCCGGGTATTATGCGATATGTTTGCAATACAATGTCCAATATTTATTTAAAAATTGGAAACGTTTCCATAAAGAATAAAAATACTTAAAGGATCTGATGTGAAAGAAGAGATTAAACAGCTCAGTCTTAGCTCAAGAGTTAAGGGCTCTCTGGAAATGATTGATCAATATGTAAGTAATACAGAGATTATTTCTTTAAAAATATTTCTTTTATTTTAGTAGAAAAGTTTTATAGTTAGATCCAACAGCAGCAAGGCAACAGTGAACACACATTCAATGTGGGGACATTAAGAAAACATTGAGGGGACATTAAACACATAGTGCAGGTTGTGTGGGCATTTTTAACAGGGCATATAACTCATACGTGAGGGAGTGTGGCCAACTGCCTGCAGCAGAAGCAGCAGGTCAGGAAGCTTGGGTTTTTCATCTGACCTGTTGATTTTACAGTTGATTAAGGGCTCACTTTTTTTTTTTTTTTTTTGCCTGTGTTCTAAGGGATAGAACTATACAAGTGTTACTTCTTTCTTTGCAGTTGAAAAGTAAAGTGAATAAGAAGGTTTGAACATGCTCCATAGTGTTGTGAAATGATGGAGGTTTTGACAGGACATGGAGGTCTAAAAAGAGGAGACTGGAAGTCTCTCTGTGCCAGCAGGCATGAAGAATTAGGATGGTGAAGGATTCTCAGGGATTGTTTTTGGAATTGCAGCTGAGATGCTTGTGAGGCATCTTAGATAGAAAGGCAAATAGGGGGAGGTAGGCTTTAAAATTCCCTGCACAGAACTGTGTTACTAGGTACATTGTCTGGGAAGTGGGTGTGCCAAAGCAGTCGTGGGAAACTTGGGCTATAAGAGAGGAGGTAGCTTTCTGGCAGAAGATGGTTATCACAAGAGGAGGAAGAGAAGCTGAAGACACAGTATATTCAGATGAGATTCTGAGAAGGATTGAATATTATGAGGGAAAGGGACTGGAAAAAGACTCAAGTTTTGAGTAAATATTGTAATGGACGGAATTGTCAATGTGTCTGCTGAAAGGTGGGAGACTGGATGGTAATTGACAACACATGGAGAGGAAAAGGGGAATCTCAGAGTAGCATCACATAACGGTTGAGAATGGAAGCAACCTCTATCCTGTTCAAAGAAGGATCACCTAGGCACCTAGCACATGCCAGAGTCCAGACAGGTTTTGAGGAACTCCAAGAGAGGAGATTCCATAACCTTGCTGGGCAACCTGTTCCATATAGCAGCATGGGTTTATTTGTGACCCTCAAAAATGCCTCATAATCTATTGTTTAATTTAAAATTAAAACAAAACAAATCAAACCAACCATCAGGACTCTTGAATGTCTTATGCTAGAGCTCCAAATAGAGCAATGAAGTGATGTCTTGCAGATATGAGAGTTGAAGAATTTTAAAAATTAGACTAATCTTGACTTTATTATGGACAACCGGAGATTCATTCTACTTCAGTTACTGATTTCTCATTACTGTCATCAAATGTGTGATTAAATATCACTTATATGAGCTATTTCCAGATCATTTTCTTGTCTGTTTTATCCTAGAATTTTCTGTATGTCAGCTCTGTAGCCTGTCTGGCCTTGTAGCTCTGATGGAAGTTCGATCATTATTATTCTGTGGTGTCTTGTCTTGTTCTGGAGAAATGGCAGCCTTTGTTAAAGTGGTATTTGGTTAGCTAGAGACCAGTGAATTACATGCTGTTGGATCATAGGTGATGTTTGTATAGTCTAAACAAATGAGATTGTCTTGAGAAGTTAGTAATTTTTTTCTTTCTAAAATAATGATCTTCCTTCCTTTGCCAACTCCTGCAACTCTTCTCTGCATTAGATGCCAGAAGAGTTTTGAGTTTTTATTTGGAAAGAACTCAACATATTAAATGGACAGAAAACATTTGTATCCAAGACAGTTTAAAGAGTCCACCTGTGTATCAGTGTTTAGGTCCCTCTCATTTGGATGTTTTTGTGTATCTAAGAAACACTAAAGATCCAGGCAGATAGTCTTTTTCCATTAAAAATAAAAAGTATGTATTTGCTAATAATAACTTGAAAAAACAATATTACATGAATGAGTCTTGCAAAGTATTTGAAGAACACTTTTAGAACAGAACTCTAAGACCTTCAGAATTAGTGGAAGAGATCTACAATAACATTGCAATTAATTGTTTAAAGTGCCTTTTTGAAAATAAAAAAGTCTGAAGCATAATCAGCCAGTATGCAATACTGCCAGTTACAGGCAGATTTGTCAGTTGTCGTGTCTGAACAGTTAAGACAATCTGTTTAGTTAATGAATTTGTATAAGCATTCATGCTTATTTCCTGAAGTGTTCATTCTTGTAAAGGACTGAATGATGTCATATTCGTCATTTCCAGTGACAGCGGAGACTGTGTAGTACCCATGTGTTAAGCTTTGTTTGTCCAGTTGTAAATAATTTTATGTATTTACATGAGAGTTTGGGAAGAACCATTTTGTTTTGGGGTTTTTTGTTTGTTTTGGTTTTATTTTGGGTTTTTGGCTTTTGGCTTTTTTTTAACCCTCACATGGATGTTAGTGAATATCGTGTTTCTTACTTGGAAAGTTGTCACGTTAGTTTCATGACTGGCATACCATATCTTAAGTGCTATTTTGCCATTACAACTTTATTGGAACAATACTGTATGTCATTTATGCTGAAAAAGCTGTTTGATTGTATCATAGGGAGAATTATTTAATAGGTATTAACTTTATCTAAAACAACTCTTTATTTAAACCTTTTTCCAGAACTGTGAGGACATGGGATGTTAACAACGAAAAAAAGCATAAAAGCGTATTTAAACCACGATCAGTTCAAGGTAAACGGGTGATTCCTACAACCTGCACGTACAGCAGAGATGGTAAACTTATTGCAGCTGGCTGTCAAGATGGCTCCATCCAAATCTGGGATAGGAATATGAGTGTAAGTCAAGTATTTGATAACAATATATGCTTCTAATATATCAAGTGCTGAATGTTGAAGCTGGTAAAATCAATTTTAGTACTTTTATACTTACATTTTATTTTCCCCCACCCCCTGAAAACTAAATAACTCACAGGCAAAATTTTATATTTCCTCTGCCTCTCTACAACTAATCATTCATTCTGCTGCTGTTCAGCTCAAAACACTGAGGAAACTCTTGGCAGTCTGTTTTGTTTTGTTTTTTAAAGTTGCCCACATACCTATATTTAGAATGCTATTCATTTAAGATGTGATGCTTGTGGAAAAAGCTGTAATTTCATATTGGTTCTTCAGTGATTAAAAATGTATACCTCCATATTTTATTTGAGATATGTACTACGTTAAGCAGTAACTCATAAAGCTTCGTAATGAAGTCAGTTGTTTGCCCAGATAATAGGCAGAGAAGAATAGCATCCAAGTGGGTAAGGATAAGGGTGATGCTTCACATTAAATGCCAAATGTTGTTACATTGTCCAAAGCGTAAAAATTAACAGTGAGGCAAATTCGAACAATTTATGCAAATTCAGTGTGGTGAGAAAGAGTCAGAAGGGGGAACTATTTCAAATTCTTTAAAATTATGAAATATACACTGTAATCTGTTCATATTGAACTCAGAATTGGTTTTCCAGTAGTTACGAATCTAACTGACAAAAAAATACGTACATTCTTGCTACTGCTTTATAGTTTGAAGCTTAGAGCAGTCAGTGCTCCCTGTTGCTTTGTGTAGTATAGTTTACAAACCAGTCCAGTTCCAAGAGTTTAATTTTGCAATGTCGAGTACAAATTAATGAGGCAAAGCATTACTGCTTTTAAAATTAATCATCCTAGTAATAATCTGTATCTCTTTTATGCCCATCTTACCTAAAGAATTGATGCCCAATCCCTTCCATTTCAATGGGATAAGTACTTATGGCATCCATAGGAGGAGAAAATGAGATTAGAGTCAATTTTTTTGGAAGCCAAATAAGATTCTAGATTAAATGAGACTAGGGGACAAGATTCTTTGAATCAATCTGACATCATAAATCTTTGAAAGCTGTACAATTCCAGTAGGATGGCTTTGGGCAATTAATACTGAACTAATACAAGTTATGTTAGTCTGTTCAACTTCATGTTTCAAAACATTTTATTTTAAAAAGGAAAACAGGAAATTTAGGCGACTTCTCACAACAATTAAATAAAATTCATTGCTGGAGGCAAGAGGAAATGTATAGATGTAAAAAGAAAAGAAAGCACGTTGATCATATTCAAAGTACAGCCTGTATTTTGGGTTTGTCATTTATTTTTATTTCTGTTTTTATTTCCACTATAAACCCAGTAAAACTTTCTAATGGCATGAAGCTTGAGAATTCATCCTAAGTGTAAACTTATTCTAACAGAATAATAAATTTTTCAGAGACTGGCTTTCATCACCTGTGTATGTTGTTTATTTTAACATATACAGTATTGAAATATTAAGCTTTCTGGTGTAGTTTTAACAATAGTGCTCTTGGTAGTCTGCTTTTTCATGTGCTTTTCCTTTTGAACTTTTGTGTGTCTATAAGATGACATATTGCAATGCTGATTGAGTGCAGTTTAAGGTGATTATGAATGATTTAAAGATATATCCTGTGCATCTTGGGCAATTTCCAACTGGTGACCTCTGTATAGCAATGCAAGACTAAAGTGATTTCCTAGTGGAAATGAAGTTGGTGGTGTCCTTGGATTGGTGTTTTTAAAACCTAAGGAATTTTTGTCTTTGCTTCTTTTGGTGTCATTAAGAAATGTGCCAGATTTTTGTGTGAAGGAGCACTGTAAGTTGTTTTTTCAGTGTCATTCTTACCTAAAGCGGTTGGTACTCTCTGGAAATCTCTGTGTATAGTTAAAATCGGGTGTTTCAAAAGGTGTCGTGGTGAAATAATTAAAAAGATAAAAAGCCTTCGTCTTAAATTTGGGGATGGTGAAGGGACAAGATTCAAAGTAGGATTTAGATAGAGGAGGATGGAATTGACGCTTGCACTGGAATGATGAAAGCACTTACTGGCCTGACAGGATGCAGAGATGCTTGCAAAGGTGGACAAGAAAATGTTAAATCATGAGAAAGTGGTGCAGTTTCGGGGTTACGACCTGTAAATGACACAGGAAAATGGGTAAATTAAGACATGAGGGTTAAACTGCTTGAAGAAATATGTAGCAGAAATATTAACTTCTGATTTTTGAAGAATAATTTCTTTAATTCCCATCCAGCAAATATCATTTGACTTCGTTGAAACATGTATAGAGCTGTATACACAGATTTTTCTGGACTAGCATACAGCTCTGTTTCAAGTCAAAATTAAGACAGCATTTGTGTTTAGCTTCAGAAGGCTCTTTGAGTCTGTAAGAAAAATCACTAGTGTTCAAAAGCAGAAAATAGTTGCTATAATTCCATATATTTGATCAGTTAGGAATGATTCTAACATCGTTATTTTAGACCATGAATTTGGCACACATGCAGCAGGAAGGAGGACAGGCTCAGGAAAGTGTTTAAAGTTAACTATAACTTAGTTGACTCTAGACACGTTTGTTTTTGACAAGAGTAAAAACTCCTGTCAAACACAGAGCCCTCTTCAGAGAGAGGGCAGTTTCTCTTTGCTTTAGTGAAAACATAAAGCCTCAGCTTTCCCATAGGAGAAGGGTCATGAAAACAGCAGTACCGAGGGCAGAAGTGGATACCCCAGTAGGAAGGAGGATCTGATAGTGCCCTTTCTTAGAGCAAAAGGGGCATTCATTAGAGGCAGGCACACTGCTGCAGTGCTGGTAGGAAGCCATTCTTCCTCTGGGTGTTTGCAAAGACGGTACCACTTTACAAGGTGATGGAAGCTCCTCACTGACAAAGCTCTCAGAAATCTTCCTTGCCACTGTAGCCGTAGTTTCTGGCTGCTGGTTATAGGTTTGTTATGCTCTGCTCCACACCTGACTTCATAGCTTTACACTTGACTATAGGAATCCTGCTGATGTGTCTGTCAAAGGGCAAACAAATTAAAAATCAACTTGTTGTGTGGTAGCATCCCCATTACCACTGTGACATCACTTGTATTTGCTGCTCAGTAGTGTAGAACTTAATCCAGAATGCTGTGATCAAATAATTAATTGAAATACTTTTTTTTATTTAGGAAGAAAGAAGAACTTTTCTATTCCGTGTTTTATCATTC
>NW_010143191.1:77279-87505 GCF_000699245.1 Pterocles gutturalis
GTTTGTTCTAAGTTAGGGTCATGAGTTAGTTGTTTTTTCCAAGCCAATTAGAGCCACCTCAGTATCTGCTTTTTTTAGTTATGTTGTTGTGTCTAGGGAGTGATTTTTGGTGGTCAATTCCCTTCTTTCCTTATGACTAGTAATGCACACTGTGAGTGTTTCATTCAGTTTTCTGCTTCCACTGGTTTTTTGGTGCAATTCCAAATCTCCCAGCTGTATGTAGTGAGAGTAAAAACTCTTTTGGAACTTTCTTTGTCTTCATGATACTGTCATTGGTAACTTGCTAATGCTGAAGTTAGCCAAATGCATTCCAGCTCTGCCTTGCCTTTCTCCAAACTTCCTCAGCATAATCATGATCCATTATAATCACCTGCCTCAGAGGTTTTTTTTTGTTTTGTCATAAATCTGTGTTATTTTCTCACGTATGTTATTTTGTCAGTGCATGGTTTTTCTTTAAGGTTCATGTGCATGTGCCTTTACAGTGCACATTAGCAGAATGATCTGTCAGCTTGTTTGAAATATTATGAACAGTGTCAGCTTGGCTTAAAATAACAGCTTCAAAGGGCGTAAAAAATAACTTCCTTCAAACTTCCAATGAATAGTGGAAACAATAGTGTGAAATAGTCAATCATGACATTAAAACTCTAAATTTCAATGTTCTGAGACCTGGAGAAGTGTCTGGCAAATATGGAGAGTTGGATAGCGTTAGTGGTCAAAACAAGGCAGGACCTCAACAATAATTGATTCACAAGGCAGTGCAGTAAAACCACTAGATTTACCTGCAGTTCAAATAGGTTCAAATTTCTCATCTTGGCTGTGCTTGCCCATTCAGAGCTTTTTGCTTTTTTGCTTCTTACGAGTAGTAATACATATTGCTGAATAAGTAGATCTGTGGAGCTGGTCTTTAGTATCAAGAATGAAGTGTGCCTTAAATCAGTAAACCTCTGTGTGCTCAGTTTTCCTGCGTGGAAGTGGGAGTATCTCATTCATAGAGATACGCAAAGACAGAAGTAATTTTTGTGAAGACTGTTAGTACACTTGGAGGGTAGTTTAAAAGTGTACTGTGAGTTAAAATTGATAGAAATCTCTTTAATGAACAAATATGGTGAGAAAGCTGAACTACTTAGCCCTTCTTTGTCTTGCAAACCACCTGGTGACTCTACCTGTTATGTGAATTTTCCCTCCACCTTTTCCTGGGTTCATTCAGCCCAGGACTGCGTAAAAAACTTCTCTGCATATGGCAGCATGAATCATGTTTTTTCAGTTTCACACATCACAATATTTTGAGGTATATCATTGCAGCTGGAGGCAGAGTTTGTAAGGAGTGGTGGCGTCTTTTAAATGCCTTTAAGAAAACAGCTTTTACACACAAAATCTTGTCTGGTGTTTCTTTTTTTTTTTTTTTTTTCCTAGCTATTTTAAATTGGATCTATTTCAATACTTTGAGTAATTTTTATAAGGTTTTAGCTATCTAATGGCTGTACTGTAAGCAGCAAAGAATTAGCTTTTATAGATATATCTGTAATAGGTTTATCTTTTTAAGTAGTGTAAATCTGAACAGGAAAGTTGCAATGTTTTATGGTTTTTCAGCATAATTTAATTTTCATTAAACACATAGCTAGTGACTAACTTCTATTTTTTCACTTTCTTGTTTCATAACAGACATAGCGATATGTTTAACTCAATTCTTCAGCTATTTCCTGCTCAAAAGTGAGCATCTACTATAGTACTGCTGAACTATAGCTTTGCTAATGTTGTCTTTTTTCCTGGTTTTAAAACCTGACTTGGATTTTAAATTGCTAAAATAATTTACCTATTTTGTTGAGTTTTAAATTACTTAGCTAAAGCTCAAGGTGATTTTACAAAACTTCCACATGCTCTTAAGCCACCTTATCCTCAAAATGCAGGGGGAAGAAAAGTGGGATGTCACAGTATGTACTGAAGTTAAGCAGATCTAAGCTCTGCACTACAAATACTCATGTTAAAAGTATTTTCCAAATAATTGCATGATTTATAGATGTAAGATAAATACATTTCTATATTTAGTGATTGTTTGCTTTGAAAGGCTTTTTGTAAGCTTTAGGTTTGTGGTGTGCAGTATGAAGTTTTAAGGTAGAGTTTTCAGAGATTAAAGTTTTGCAGTATTGGAGCCATTTTGAAGAAATACAACTAAGGACACAGATTTAGGTTATGCAGAAGGTCATGTAAAATACTTTTTTTTTTTTTTCCTCATAAATAGGGTGACCCTTTTGTTTTAGAATGGGAATCCAACCCTAGATCCTATTTGGAAATTTTTTTGTAAACTTTATTTTGCTGTTCTTGATGGATTTTACAGCTTATGCTGCCAAGACAAGAGTAATGAGAACTAGTACTGAGATCTGAGACTTGCTGTAAATATTTTCTCCGTTAATTAGAAGGTCCTTTGAGGGGATTTATACCCATGCTATGGGAAGATGAGATAGTTGGATCTTTGCATGTTTACAGGATGTTTTTTGCATATGTTGACATGCAAGAGACATAGCTCTCAGTAATAAATTATTGAAATGTATTCTGGTCTACTAGAAGGCTTTGCTAGTGTGCATGTGCCTTCTTAGATCCAGTTTGTACCAGGCAAAGATTGTAGTGTGTCTTTGGTGTCTGGTCTGTTGTAGTATCCCTGGATTATGCTATTTTCAAAACAGCTAGATGTTATTCATTATTTTGGCCGTGGAATATTCCCTTGTCTATTTGGATGTTTTGTTTTGGCTTTGCTTATATAAAATTCAGGGGTTTTATTTGATATGTTCACAGCATCAAATTTTTTCCAGTGAAATGTCAATATTTAATAGAAACAATTTACAATGACTGTTCTTAAATTTGCTGAATATCACTACTACAGCTAAACATCAGGGAAATCTTCCAGTTTCCCCCAAGGATGTAACATGCTTCATGCTTTGAAAAGGGCAGTCTGGTTACATCTGGAAATTTCTTGTGTAAATACAAGATGAAAGATATCCAAATATACTATATTTCCCTTTCAAACCTAAGGTAAGTTTTCCATATCCATAATATCCCACCCTTTCATTCCATGTGTATATGTGCCAGACCTCTGCTCCAGAAACTGGAAATCACACACAAGCTTGCCAGCGGCAAATATTAACAGATTCATATATTATTCCTTTTTGTATACGTCTGGTTTAGCCAGTACATCACTATCTATACCCTGAAGCTGGCTGCAGTAAGGAATCTGACAATCATATGCTACGATAAAATGTGCCCTGCTGTATTTCTAAGTGCATTTCTCTCTTATGTAATAAACAGTTTATAGTTAAGAACTATCTAAATGTTTGCACTATCTAATATAGTGATGAAAGGCAATTCTAAATCTTGAAGTCTGTCACACCCCAATGAAAACAGCATAAAGGATTTTACTTTGGATTCATGTATGGTTAAAGGAAAAAGGCTTATCCCACAAGGATAATAAATCTTTCTTTGATTTACTGTTTAGAAAAATAACAGTAGAGCTTACAAAAATAATTTTAAAATTAAAATTTGAGAAGAAAAGAGTAGGCATTGTAGCAACATTATTCGCTTTATTAATATTGTGGTTTTATTAGTGTAATGTGAATAATGTTTCAGAAATAGAAAGCTAAAATAATGAAAAATAATGAAACGGGAATAGAAGAGCCTTCTTGAGCTAGCATTGTTATCTTAGAGAAAAGTTTCCTTTTATACAGAGGTAAAAATTTAAAAGAACAGATGGTACATTTCGTTCTAATAAGAAGTGATCTCCAGAGTGGTCTGGCTTATCAGAAAAATTGCTTTTAGATACTGTAGTATGTGCACTGCTCAAGCAAGCTGAACACTTCGTTGCTCTAGAGCCTGATAGGGTTTGTAAAATACAAAAAGAATTTTGTGCTTGATGTGTGTATTAGGAAGCTAGTTTTGTGTCCAAACGCTTCTCGTTGAGGTTCATAGTATGTCACTGTTTCTTGAAGCTAGTGAGGAGATGAACAGCAGGTTTATACTCTGAATTTTTTAAAAGCAGTGAAAAGTATATTTCTGTAAACTCTTGGTCATTAAGTTTGTTTTATTAGAGAAGCCTAAAACTCCCGTATTTTAAAATACTTACAAAAGGAAGACTGTTACAGCTTGATCGAGTGGATTTATTTAAGAACAAAAAAGGTAGGTAATACTGACTTCTGGTCTGTGGAACATACAGACTGAAGATTAGGTGTTTTCTTTCTGCATATACTTGCTCTATCTCTTGGGTTAATGTATGGGCCCTTTGCCCCCTTCCAGCTTCATGTCTGAATGTACCTCTTGCAGTCTTCCCTTTTGTCATAAATTCATAACTTTTAGAAAGCTTTCTATTTTGGAGTATTCATAAAGAACACTGTGACGTGAATTTTAGAAAATAATGTCCTAAAAGCTAGCTGGGTTGGGTTTTTAGATTCGGGGTTTCTTAATATAAAAGGAAATGTTTTAACGAAACATTTATTTCAGACAGTACAAAATCTCAAAACTAAAATAATGATTTGGCATTTTTAAACTTTTGAAATATTTTATTTTCCCTCCTCAATTATTCTCTTTACTGAAGTAATGTTTGTTTTACATCTTATTTTTTCCCTCTCTCATTTTAAATATTACCAAATTTCTAACTAATACAGAAGATGGGTAAAAAATTCTTCCCATTAAGAGGTGTGGGATTTTCATGTATTTGTGTGTCACTGACCTCTATCAGAAACTGGATACTGACCTAGGAACCTGATAGCTTAATCTTGTGCAGTGCTTGTGCGTAACTCTTTTCATAACTGTTTAATTTACAAAAAAATAAACTTAACAAAGAGAAACAGACAGAAAAGTCTGTAAATTTTTTTAGTTCAGTTGAATAAGTGATTTATTTTCAGATGTGCTCAGTTTTATGACATTAAGAAATACAGTAATTTTTAGCACAAAAATATTCCCCACGAACCTGTTTAAGAAGTTAAAAAAAAGATCAATTACAATGAAGCTTCATTTTTATATCTAACATTAGGTTACATACACTTGACTCAGAGGAAGGTTGGTAAAGAACAATCTCTTTCTACATAAAGAATGCTTGCTTCATGGCTTCATCAATTAAAAGGTGCACGTCTGTGAGGATACAGTTTTAAATGTGCTTAAATAGTTGTCCATAATACACTACAGACTGCCCTCAGTTTCTAAAGAACATCTCATAAGTCTAGTTTACTTTAAAAGAAGTTTGCATGACATTTGTAGAAAATTCATAATAAGATTATAAACCAAATAATTTATTTTTGTGTCCATGACTATCAGTGAGAAGATAAACTGCACAACTACACCATCTCTTTTCAGGAGGTTCAGAACTATACCAAAATCACATGAAATGGCAGGTATTTGTAGTAATATTTTATTTTTCATAAGACAGCCTTCAGTGTGTGAGTTTCTTTCAACTCTAGGCATAAATAAAACCCAACTAAATATATGTGTGGCTTTCTTTGCAAATAACTAAAACTTCTTCTAGTGCAAATTTTTTTAAAATAAAGGGTATTTTTCATGATCTATTTCCTAAAGTTTGTTTTCAACAGATGTTAGTGCTAAACAGTTAGCAGAGAGGGTGATGAAATAAGTGGAGCATTGCCCAGCTGTGTTTTATTTTATGTATGACTGCAGTGATACTACACAGACTGAAATCAGATACATCCGTGGAACAGCTGCCTTCCTTGAACCAAGTTCTAAGTTTCTCATGAGATAGAGAGTTAGATTTGGAGTTGGATATGACTACCTATACATTTCAGACATTATGCATAAATACATATACAGTGTGTCCCCAAGTATGCCCACGAATTTATGATGAAATTATAGTTTAATACAATTTCTGAATGTGTATCGTCATTCTAAGCTCCAGTAATTTAAACAAGGTACTCTTAGATAATTCAATGTATTTAATTTTCATTCAGATTTACAAATGTATACGGTTTACGAAAAAAACAACCATAGAATTATAGAATGGTTTGGGTTGGAAGAGACCTTAAAAATCATCTAGTTCCAACCCCCCTGCCATGGACAGGGACACTTTCCACATACAGCCTCATCCAACCTGGCCTTGAATACCTTCAGGGACAGGGCATCCACAGCTTCTCTGGACAAACTCTTCCAGTGACTCACCACCCTTACAGTTAAAAATTTCTTCCTTATATCTAATCTAAATCTGCCCTCTTTCAACCTAAAACCATTACCCCTTGTCCTCTCACTACACTCCCTGATAAAGAGTGCCTCCCCATCTTTCCTGTCGGCCCCCTTTAAGTACTGGAAGGCTGCTCTAAGGTCTCCCCAGAGCCTGTTTTTTTTCTCCAGGCTGAACAACCCCAACTCTCTGAGCCTGTCCCCATGCAGGAGGTGTTCCAGCCCTCTGACCATCTTCATGGCCCTCCTCTGAACTCACTCCAACAGGTCCATGTCTTTCTTATGCTGGGAGCCCCAGAGCTGGATGCAATACTCCAGGTGGGGCCTCATGAGAGCAGAGTAGAGGGGGAGAATCACCTCCTTCAACCTGCTGCTAATGCTTCTTTTGATACAGCCCAGGACACAGTTGGCTTTCTGGGCTGCAGGGGCACATTGCTGGGTCATGTTCAGCTTCTCATCAACCAGCACCCCCAAGTCCTTCTACTCAGGGCTGCTCTCAAATCATTCTCTGCCCAGCCTGTGTTTGTGCTTGGGATTGCCTTGACCCATGTGCAGGACGTTGCATGTGGTCTTGTTGAACTTCATGAGGTTGGCATTGTCCCACCTCTCAAGCCTGTCCAGGTCCCTCTGGGTGGCATCCCTTCCCTCCATGCCTTTATGGTTACTGTTTCACTTTTTACCATGTATGGATATCTTCTTGATTTGGCTTGTTACTGTGCTCAAAGCAGTCACCTGTAATCAGTGTTAAAACTTAGATTAATTTTCAGTGTAATGCATTTTGTGAAGGTTGGGAAAGGATGGCCAAATTAGAAAGTACTGTACTAGTTCACATGCAAAGAGTGAAATGTTCTGAAAATATCCAATTCATTATATAGTCATGGACTAGTTTTTTTTATGGACACTAAGAGCTCCTGATGAATGTAGCTGCTGTAATCAGCACATACCCTGGTAAGTGCATGCAAATTGCACTGTATTCTGGCTCCCTAGCCTGTTTCATTGTCCTCACCAGTATGCAGTTTTGTGGTCTCTTTTGGAGAGCAGATTGAGCCTGAAGCCTGTAAGAAAACTTCGTCTTGTTGAAGTCACCAGAGTAGACTGCTGTGAGCTTTCGAGAGGCTGTTTCACCAGGGCTTGCAAAAGGACAACTAGTCCGCCCTTGTAACAGGATGACTGGCTTACATTCAAGACCCCCTTCAAGAGCCCAAGTGATTTTTCGGAAGTTGAAACACCTGTTTTAGTCTGCAGAAAGCATTGCATTGCCAGCCATTGGCTTGTCACTTGTCACAAATATGCAAATGCCTTTTTGATACTCATGTGTGAAAGCATGGTGCCAAACTGGTTAGTAGTTGACAGGGGTGTAGGAATGTTCCTTGGCTAATGCATTGAGGCGGGAGAGCAAGGCGGGGCAGGGCTAATATGTGCTATTGTGTGTCTGTGTGTATAAAATGAGCTTCAGTTTTGATTGTTCTCCTGAAACAAATGTGGTTATGTCAGGAAATTAATCCTTTGGTGTCAGGTTGCTAAGATGTTTGTACCGACGTGCAAAAGCAAGGCAGTGTGCAAACTCAATTGCTACTTGTTTCCTTTTTTTGTCATTTTTAAATGATAGTTTACTGTATGTACATATGTGTTATGGGAAAGGGAGCAGTGGTTTTGTTGGTTCTAGCTTCGTTTTCTTTATATGAGAAAAGCACAGATGTGCTTAAGGATTAAGTGAAAAAACTGCAATTGCTATTGTTGGAAGAATATATGTTTAAATACTTGGTAAAATACAACTGTTAAGACAAAATGAGGCAGCAGTGGACCCTAAAAGTAAAGAACCATTACAACAAAGAGGGGAAAAGGCATCAAAGTAATAATACTGACAACAGGTTATTTGTTGGATTTATTACAATATGTTTTATAACACATGACAGAAAGGAGATGACACATTGTGATACATGTAACAACATTTATCTTACAGTGAATGGTGGAAATAGGTTAGATATGCCAGGGAAATTGAGGAGATATCGTATCCAGGTAAGAAAATCAGGAACAGCTTTCATCATGTTGAATTTAAGTTGCCAGTTAAATGTTCATGAAGTGGTGTCAAGATGAATTAAGATGTTCAACAGACAGAGAATGATATGCCTTTTGTTGTAAGGTAGTTTAATGGCATTAAAATATTTGTAGTCATAGTTGTGCATATGGTTTTTAAAAATACATTGTAGAGTGAGAAGTTCAATGATAAAGGGGATTTAGTAACGGTGAATTGCCAGTGAAACTGGGAAAAAAGAGAGAACAATGCACCAGAGGGAGCAGTGAAGAAGGGAGCCAGCATTTAGAGGGTGTACAGGAGATACTGGACCTCTTAAAACATTGAAGAAAGGGAGTAAAAAGTGAGCATTTTTTTCCAAGGCTGATGAGAATGGGTATAGTATTGTTGGATTTGTCAGGGATAAATCTTTTGAGACTCAGGAAGGAATTTAATTTGGATTGATAAGGAATGAGGATGGAGGAGAAGGCAGTGTTGGATGAAAAGGCCAAAGTGTGAAAAAGAGTAATGGAGAGAGAAAAAAAAATGCATGGACCTATTTGGTGAAGAGTGGATGATAAAAATGAGATTTCTGAGACATGAATTCCACAAACAACAATTCTTGTATCTCCCTGTGCTCTGAAGATGCTGCTGCTGATGGCAAAGAAGTGAAGTTGCCAGGCATGAGTGTGATATATCATACTGAAATGAAACTGGAAGGCTAGAATGAGAAAATGGAAGGAAATTTTTTGCTGGAGGGAGAAGAATTTTAGAGATGCTAGCAGTGAAAGAAAGTTGTAGTTGGGAGAGTTACTACAGAGTGCCATAAAAAATGGACACAAGAAAAGAAAAGAAAAGAGGGTTTTGAAGCAACATTAACAGGAGAAGGCTAATTGTTGAACAAAAAATTCTGTAACGATTCTGTACTCAGAGGCAAATTGGTGTGGAGATACTGCAGCCCATTTGAGGGAATCTTGGATATTGATTAGGACACTTTTACATTAGCATAGCTTTAGTAATCATATTATTATTTATATGAAATGAGACAGAAGGGATTAATTGATTTAAGGACGTTAATTCCAAACAAAGAAATTCTATCCTCTCATACTTAAACAGCAATCTGTTTTTAGGATATATTAAAAAAGAAAACTAATTTTAAAAGCAATCCATGTTTGAAATACGTTCACGAATCTCACCATAGAACAAGCCACATTTTTCTAAAGATATTACAAGTTTTTTCACTCTACCTAATGCCTAGGTACTTGATTGTTGCTCTGTAGGCTAGATTTGAAACTTGATATGACAGGATGTTGTGCAGTCTAGATGGATAAATAGTGTGTTTTAAATTGAAAACATTAATTTTCAAGTCCTTTCAGTATTGAGTTCAGAAATCAAATCCAGGTATATCAGAGCCTCATCTTGCAGAAGCAGTGAAATCTTGGTTTTAAATTTAATTTATTTTACAAAGTATCTTTAATAATGAAACATTTTAAGGGCTTTTGGGGGTTAATGTTGATGATACCACAAAAGCTGAACTGCCAGAGTTATTTAAGACAGTGTTGTTTCTGAGCTAAACACCGGATGAATTCAAATGCACAGTTCAGTTGCAATTTGTTGTATTTGAACAAAACCACATTTTGTCAAAAGAGCTTTCAACAACTGTGTATTGTATGCATGGAAACAGTGATTAACACTGTAATATTTTACTTGTAAAACCGGTAAATTTGTTATCTGTAACTTTGGGTTTACAGATTCTGAAGCTAAGTAGGAATATATTTCTTTTCCTTGTGGAACACTGTGTTCAGTTAGTATGAACTACTTGCAGAAAACAATTTTTGAAAAATTTTTCCACTTTACGAATTTTTTACTGACACATGTGCAGGTTTTTTTTTGTTTGCTTATATAGCTAGTCAATTATATACGATTATTGTGAGGAAAAAAGGCAACATCAAGGATTTAATAATGAAACTGAGATAGGAATATTGCTTGAGAAGAAGATAAAGTTTGCTTGAGTTACCTTTCCCCGCCCCCCCCCCCCCCCCCC
>NW_010143191.1:87536-93860 GCF_000699245.1 Pterocles gutturalis
CAAACCAGCAGCTTCTTTCTTTTACATTTTACTCAAACATAACTCGAGCCTAATCCTGAAGTTGCTGAATTTATCAGGCAAAATGCTGAGTTAAAGGTGACTGAAATTGAGGGCATTCAACAACTCCATGTCTTGCAGATTAGATTTTTTTTTGATAACCAGAGATATAGCCCCCACTATCCATAAGTTCCTGGCTGACCTGTAACAGAAGAAAAGGAGTTTCCTTTAATTTATCAAAACCAACTTCTCTCAACAACTTACTTTGCTGAGTGATAATGGCATTTTTTGTTTTCTAGGGGCTTTAAAAAAAAATTCAAATATATATGGTCCTTGAAAATCAGGGTTAAGTACATTGAGCTAATAACCTCAGCAAGCTTATACAACATTTATTTTTAACCACTGAGTCTCTGAGTTAAGAAAGTTCATTTTATCACTGAAATACTTCATGTGGCAAAATGCCACTTACATTCTTCCTTCTTCGCCTTTCCAACCGAATAAATAAAACCAAATCCATATTTTTAAAAAATTCTATTATTTTAATTAATAAGCAGAGAAAGTAGAAGAAATAATAGCTTACTATATGTTACAAATTTAGTGAAAGTGACTGATCATTTCTTATAAAAATACACCCACTTTATTGGAATATACATGTTTTCACTATTTTTTTCCAACAATTAAGTAAATTTATTATACAGCTGTCTGTGATAACTCATTGCAAACTACACCTTTTTTGGCTTGAGTGTTACCAACCCAAAAATATTAGCTTTATGTGAATTTCTGTATATTTTTGGGTATTTTTCACTCTCTTCCTATGTTACCTCTATAGGATCACTAAAATGGGTCTTAAGCTTTGGGAGCACTGAAGACTGAAAGAATATGAGAAATTATACTGAATTGTGGTGGGAAATAACTTTCTGGTAGTTGCTTTTTAAAGAGTTTGTAGCTTCTTTATTTTTTTTGTGTGTTTGTATTTTTGCTTGTTTATTGCCAATAAGCAAAAGGCTACTTTTCATTGATATGAAACATCCACTGCTGGCATAGGGGAGTTTGGAGCAATCTGTGGACTTTCAGTGACGTTCCAGTATAACTTAACTAAATTTTTATCGAAATTTTTACAGAATAATGTTGATCAGATTTGATTCTTTTCTGTAAGGCAAAGGAACCTTCAACAGCTGGGCAAGTTAAGAGTGATTATTTTTTGGAAGAGGCAAAAGGAGGGTTGGAGGGTGTTTGTTTTTTTTTTTTGGTTTGCAGAAGCCATATTTAAAGTAAAAAGTAGGAAAACAGTAAATAAGGAGGAAAATCGTATGTTTACTAGGATAACATTGGATGGGTTAGATAAGTTATGAAAAGATACAAAGGAAAATTACTGTTACATCCTTGTAGGTTTTTCTCATGCAGTGTAAAAAATCCCCAAAGGAAGCCAACTGAATTGTTTCCAAAAGCTATTTTTATTAGTAATATTTATCAGTTTTGTGGCCAAGATAGATTATTTTCTCAAATGCAAAGTTTGACAGTGCAGCCAAACGTTCAGCTGGCGTTTCATTTTCAAACCATTAGGCAAATGTTTAGCAATGCTTTTAAGAAGCCACCTTTCTAAAATGGTTTCCTAAAATCTTTCTTAATTAAGTTGAACTAGAAGAAATTGTTTCTGTGGTCAGCAATATTCTTAGAAATTGAATGCCCTAAATGGTGAAGGAAGCATGGGCAGATAGGAGGGACTTTCTCATCACTCAGCAGTGGTTCAGAGACATCTCTGAGGCAAGCCAACCTGCTTGCTTCCTTGTTTTGTCTAAAACCACATATAGTCAGATGTATCGGGTGCCTTGCCTCTTTGCCTTTGTGAAAATGTTAGATTTTTTTTCAGTAGAAGTAAACTTTTTATATCAGTTGCAATTAATAAGATGCTAGATCATTTTTCACATTAATTGGCTACACTGCTGTATGTCTTCTCTTCTAAGAGTGCTGTTTTCCATAATAGCCGAACATTTTCCAACTAAGCATTTCACCTTGTGTTTTTATTTTCAGTTCCATGGTATAATTCATGATTCATTGCAAAGGATTAAAGATTTTACTTTAAAAGTAGTTACAGAGCTGTTATATTTTCTTTTTTTTTTTTTTTCTGGTTATATAGGTTTTTCACTGCAATACAATTGCTCAAGAAAAACTGCAGAATATTTAAAAAAAGTTAATTCATGTGTCTGTTCAGTAATTGCAAATAACTAGAAAAATTTCTCTATGAAATACATGTGAAAGATTGTTGGAGGGTGTTGAACCACTACTGAATGTAGGAGATAAAGAAATCCCAAAGAATTACTTCCCTTAGAATATCATCTCTCCACTCAGAAAAAGGCCTTAGTTGCAAGAGATGAGAATATAATGGACACACTGGACGGTTAAATACAGTTGCCAGTTAGATGTCCTGGCTATGGCAAATAAAGTTAGGTTACTGAATTCATAACTGGTTAATTATGACTGAGAGAAAGGAAGGAGTGTTTCAGGTCTGCTAATGATACATGTAGAAGTCACTGAGTTAGAAAATCATGGAGAAGAGCAAATCATGTAACAGTGTAATCATGTAAACACTAAAACCTCAAATTTCACAAGTTAATCTTTTTTTGCATCAGTATGGTCATTACTGAAACAGCATCCATGTCTACACCAAGGAAAGTGGTATTGAAGAGCTGTCACGTAAATTGAAAGCCCAGGGATCATGTATACAGAGACTTAAGGAAAGCATCTGATACAGTCTGCAACTGCATACTTGGGGAAAATATTGAGAAATTCCTGAATTCAGATGGCATATGTAAGTGGAATACTAAACCCAGAAAGTACCGTTATGTTTATTTTCTGAGTATAACTGAGAGCAAAGCAAATATGAGATGACCAAAGGGGGGATAGGGAAATAGCCATTTGCAGAGTGCCCTGAGAACCTGTCTGTCTTGTCAGCTGTGATCACAGCTCCAAGATTGCTATCTGTCTCTGATGGGATCACTTCTAACAAAGACCCAGACTACTTTGCTCATCTGTGACTAAAAAAAGGGTTCTGTTTTATTTGTTTTCTTCTTGTAACTTTACATCTCATGTCTTTGTCACCTTGAGACTGGCCTATGATAATATGTTTTATCTTGGAAGGCTTTTATGTTTATGTTTATTAAAAATAAATTTTTTGCAGTTTAATATTGTCAGTGTCAGCTAGTTTGATTTGCTGACAATATCTTGAGTGAAACCACCTATTAAAATGTCAGACAGCCATACATGGCTTGGGACTTGCCCATCTGTCATCTCTGCCCAACAAGTCTGGCCCTTCTGCCTCATGTTTGAAACCAGCATAAATCCTGATTTCCATCTCTCTCAAGGAGCATTGGAAACATTCCTTGATGTGAAAGATGGGGAACAGCTAGTAGGTGAGCATGGGAGGCATCTCTAGAGATGAGCTTCAGAATACACCTTCCATGTGCTGGAGCAAACTGGAGTAGATTGCACACTGCTAGCAGCACAGTCAGTATCGGATGGAGTTCCTTTGGCTATAGGCAGGATCGTGGTTGTTTGGTTGTCTGTGTTCACACTAATAAATGAATAAAATTTTGGTGTATGTATGTAATACAGGGAAAGATCGACATAGCAATCTTTGTAGATCTCACTTTCCCCAAGGCCTTCCTTAATTTACTGCCTCTGCTTTTAAAAAGATCTTTACAATGTTAGGAAGAAGAAGGAAGAAGAATGCCTCGGCTGGAACATTCACTGTTTCGTTAAAAGAAAAAGGGGGGTGGGGAGGCATTGTAATCTTGGGAAAGTGTCAGCTTACTGTGAAATATTGTATCCTAGAAACAATGTGGAAGGTTCAAAAATTTTATTAGTTAAGCCTATTGTTTTTCTCATGGACGTGGCTTGGATTTCTGAGGTGAACAAGCTGACTAGGTCTATCTTCTGTTTTTCCTAGAACATGTTTTATTTAGGATTCTGGAGAAGGAGAGCAGTTGTGTGACACAGAACTCTAACCATGCAGCTCTGTTGTAGGTCATTCATTTGTGATAAACACTTGTTGTGTCCTCTGTCATCTTCATGTCCTGTATTGGTCCTTTTCAATCCACTCAGATTTTTGTACAAAGGACATTAATTACTGACGTTCCAGTCATGTACGTCCCGGCTTCTTCCCTCCCCCACCCCTGCCCCCACTCCTTCCAGCTTCTTTTATCTTCTGGTTCTCATTCTCTCTATGAGGACTGCATCTATATTGCAAGCCTTGACTTTTATTTGTTGTCCTAGTTTTTTTGATACATGCAACTGCATCCTTTCTTACATGTGCTTCATGTTTTCTGCCTGTCATTTTATGCTGCAGACAAGTCCAGTCAGCTGTAATCACTTAACTAAAATATATGTGCTAATACAAAGCTAGAGAGAAAATGCTTACTTTGCTGGAGTTAATTATCAGAGAGCCTTCAAACAAGTTGCAGAAGACGGTGTGTTACTGCAGGATTTGCTGAAATAACTAAAGCTTTTAAAAATTCTAAGCACTGATGAACTTACCGTATTTTCTATGGCACATGACTAGTACTCCATAATAGCAGGCAACTCTGCAACAAATGGAGAGGGGTAATGAAGGAGAAATGTAGATACACTTCACCCTAATTGTCTTTACATCTTTATCTAGTGTTTCAGTGCTCTCTCCTTGTCTTCCTGAATCAAACTTTGGAATTGTGTACATTAGTTCTGTTGTTTCATGTCTTTCCAGCAAGAAACATTCTGATAACAATTTTTTTTGCTAATGATTTGTTAGCGAGATTAGACATCTGTTAAAAATGTTAAGAGGCCAGAGGCCAAACACATTATTTTCTTTGAAAACTGCAATGAACATTTGCCAGTATATGTAAAAACTTCTTGTTCAACCTTCTATCATTTTTAGAGCAACCTTCAATCATTTTAGAATATTTGATTTAGTATTACAATTCAGGGTTATATTCCTTTGCAGAATAATATATGGAGGGCAAACTTGAAGAGCTCAAAGTTAGGAAAACAATCTTTTTACTGGTAAACTCAGCAAATTTATTTTTAAGGACAAACAGAATTGCTGATGCTGTCCCTTTCAGGCAAGTCTCATTTTACGTGAAATCCTAAGGCATCAAAGGTAGATAGAGTTGGGCTAAATTTGTTCTGTTGGTTTCATTTTTCTGATTAAGAGGCAAATAGCATCTGAGTCTTGGATATCTGTATGTTGCTATTTTTCTTTTTCTATGGGACAGTTGAAAAACGGTAAGAACTGGTCAAAGTAAAGGAACTTTATTGACATATTTAAGATGAGTTTTTTAATTCCTGAAAGATATTGTTTAGGTTTGATTAATGGATTCATAAATTCATGGTAAATAAAATCAATATATTTGACCATAGAAAAATAACAAATCTCCTGAAACGTTGTGATTTACTATCAATCTATCTACATATTTAGAGATGGTTCAGGTTTTTACTAGTAAAACATAAAAGAAAAGGCATTGATTGGACCCCAAATATTTTTCTTTATTTTAATTTATATCTGAAACAAAACAAGAGGAAGGAATTTCAGACCGTTTGGAGATTAAATGAAAGGAAAAAAAAAACCCAGCCTTGCATGAAATTGGACAGCAAAACGAAGCAATTATTATCTTAATACATATATGTCAGTGTGACATTGTCAGGGAGGGGTGGGAGTGTTGAGTAGACGAGTGTTATGGAGCCCAAATGATGTTTCTCCAATTTACTTGAAATAGCTAAATACCATATTGTAATCTTTCTGTCATTTTTTTTAGGTGTGATTATTAACCATTTATGATGTTTTTGGAAGCGTCCATGGTATTTCTTAGATAGAAAATACATCATTTTAATTGCTTGTTAATGTTTAACAAATAGTACAGAAAATTTATTTTCCGATGCCCAATTCACAGTTTATCCTTTATATGTTACCACATACTTGGAAAATTTTATGTTACTGGATACATAAAATAGGCTTCTTGGTATTTATAAACACCCCCACCAATGACATACAGTTGTAAACTGCTCTCTCTTCATAGGGTTTCTCCAGAATATGCACAACTGGCTACAAGTGACACTAATTTCAAAACAGATACTATGGCTTAATGTAGGCTATTACATTCTAACTCCAAATACTGTAAGAAGTGTTTATTTGGTGGTTGAAGTCCTCCTTTGTTGAAGAGTCATTTGTGAAGGGAATTACTTATGTGACTATTCTCAAAACTTGACTGCAGTTGCACACCAAAATAAGCTTGGAGTCATTATTACTCTCATCACACAAAGATTCTGTAGCTTTTCACAGAATCACAGAATCACAGA